>NC_092158.1:13727111-13879611 GCF_045791955.1 Oncorhynchus clarkii lewisi | reverse complement strand
TACCCGTGATACACCAGCATATATCAGCATTCAGGGCTCGAACCACCCAGTTTATAATGGCATTTTACTGGCCTTACACCTTCCATTCTTACGGATTCATTTACAAAATGAACTGCTTTCCATATGTTCTAAGTTGTTTAAAACTGCAAAATACATAACTTCCCCTGGAATGACAATAACTTGGAAACAGGGTTAGGAGGGCACAGCTGTGTTTGTCTGTCTGTTGGTGCTGGATACATAACACACACACACACACACACACACACACACACACACACACACACACACACACACACACACACACACACACACACCGGTGTGGCTTCACTGTCCTCCTGACCCACCAACACTCCTTTCTCTCTCTGCAGTGTGAGTTAAACCATCTGTGAGTCTCCCTCCCTGTGAGGCTCCAGCGTACATTAACATAATGCTACATTCACACTGGGGTAAACAGAGAGAATTGGGGGAACCTGTGGCTTGCTGCTAAAACAATACACTGTGTCTCCATGGTGATGGCTCCGATGCATGCAGCAGCCTGTCCGTGAATGCAGTGCTCTTGGTACTGCTGTCTCTGGCCTGCAGTAACAGCGCCCCCTGTTGGAGATAAGGATAAACGCTTTAAAATGACATCTTTGTCACTTAGACAAGATATTCTATATTAGAAACTGGTGCTGATTGGCTGAAAGCAGTGGTATATCAGACCGTATACCACGGGTATGACAAAAAGTACATTTGGTAACCAGTTTATAATAGCAATAAGGCACCTCAGGGGGTGTGATATATGGCCAATATACCACGGCTAAGGGCTGTGTCCAGGCACTCCGTGTTGCGTCATGCGTAAGAACAGCCCTTAGCCGTGGTATATTGGCCATATATCACACCCCCTCGCGCCCTATTGCTTAAATATGTACCCTATTTAAATCAAAGTCTCTACATACAGTGCCTTGCTGAAGTATTCAGACCCCTTGAATTTCTTCACATTTTATTGTGTTACAAAGTGGGATTACCATTTATTTAATAGTCATTTTTTTGTCAACAATCTACTAAAAATACTCAGTTATGTCAAAGTGGAAAAAAAAAAAAAAGTAAGATTCATACATTGTTTTATAACTAAAATATAGTAATTGTATAAATATTCAACCCCTTTGTTTAGGCAAGCCTAAATTATTTAAGGAGTACAATTTGGATGAACAAATCACATAATAAGTTACATGGACTCAGAGGTTGATATGATTATTTTATGACTTCCCCTTCCTCTGTCCCCCATACATACAACATCTAAGGTCCCTCAGGCCAGTATTCCATTTCAAACACAGATTCAAATATCAGGGAGCTTTTTTTGAAAGCCTCATAGAGAAGGGCAGTGATTGGTAGATGGGTAACAATAACAAATCAGACATTGAATATCTCTTTAAGCATATGGTCAAGTTAATAATGAAGCTGTGGATGATGTATGAACCACCTAGACACATGGAAGATGCAGTCGTCCTGAACTGAGCTGCAGGACAAGAATGAAACTGCTCAGTGATGTTTCCATTATTATTTTATTCAACTTTATTTAACTTGGCAAGTCAGTTAAGAACTAATTCTTATTTACAATGACGGCCTAGACCGGCCAAACCCGGACGACGCTGGGCCAATTGAGCACCACCCTATGGGACTCCCAATCACTGAGATGCAGTGCCTTAGACTGCTGCGCCACTCGGGAGCCCCATGAGGTCATTGGTCATTTTAAAAGAGTTACAGAGTTCAATGTCTGTGATGGGAGAAAACTGAGGATGGATCAACATTGTGTGACTCCACAATAATGACCTAAATGGTGGAGTGAAAAGAAGAATACAAATATACAGAATAAAAAAGTCCAAAACATGCATCTTGTATGCAACACGGTACTAAAGTAATGCTGCAAATGTTTAGGGCAAATGTTTAGGCAAATCCAACACAACACATCACTGAGTAACTGCCTCCTTGTTTTCAAGCATGGTGTTGGCTGCATCATGTATGGGTGTGCTTGACATCGGCAAATACTGTGGAGTTTTTCAGGATAAAAATAAATGGGATGGAGCTAAGCAGAGGCAAAATCCTAGAGGAAACACTGCTTCAAGTCTGCTTTACACCAAACACTGGGAGAAGAATTCACCTTTCAACAGGACAATAACCTACAACACAAGGCCAAATCTACACTGGAGTTGTTTACCAAGAAGACAGTGAATGTTCCTGAGTGGCCTAGTTACAGTTTTGACTTAAATCTGCTTGAAAATCTTCGGTAAGACTTGAAAGTTGCTCTCTAGCCATGATCCCCAACATCTTGACAGAGCTTGAAAAATTATGAAAAGAATAATGGGCAAATATTGTACAATCCAGGTGTGTAAAGCTCTTAGAGATTTACCCAAGAAGACTCACAGCTGTAATCACTGCCAAAGGTGTTTCTAACGTATTGACTTAGGGAGCTGAACACTTAGGCAACGACTATATTTTAGTTATTTAATTTACAGCATAAAAAAATATACAGTACCAGTCAAAAGTTTGGACACAGCTACTCATTCAAGGGTTTTTCTTTATTTTTACTATTTTCTACATTGTAGAATAATAGTGAAGACATCAAAACTATGAAATAACAACATATGGAATCATGTAGTAACCAAAAAAGTGTTAAACAAAATCTAAATATATTCTATATTTGAGATTCTTCAAATAGCCACTCTTTGCCTTGATGACAGCTTTGCACACTATTGGCATTCTCTCAAGCAGCTTCACCTGGAATCCTTTTCCAACGGCCTTGAAGGAGTTGAGCACTTTTTAGCTGTTTTTCCTTCACACTGCAGTCCAACTCATCCCAAACCATCTCAATTGGGTTGAGGTTTGTGGATTGTGGAGTCCAGGTCATCTGATGCAGCACTCATCACTCTCCTTCCTGGCCAAATAGCTCTTACATAGCCTGGAGGTGTGTTGGGTCATTGTCTTGTTGAAAAACAAATGATAGTCCCACTAAGCGCAAACCAGATGGGATGGCAATTTGCTGCAGAATGCTGTGGTAGTGGTAGCCATGCTGGTTAAGTGTGCCTTGAATTCTAAATAAAACACTGACAATGTTACCAGAGAGCACCATCACACCACCTCCTCCATGCTTCACGGTGGGAATCACACATGCAGAGATCATCCATTCGCCTACTCTGCGTCTCACAAAGACACGGCGGATGGAACCAAAAATCTGAAATTTGCACTCATCAGACCAAAGGACAGATTTCCACCAGTCTAATATCCATTCCTTGTGTTTCTTGGCCCAAGCAAGTCTCTTCTTCTATTTGGTGTTCTTTAGTAGTGGTTTCTTTGCAGTAATTCAACCATGAAGGCCTTTTTCACACAGTCTCCTCTGAACAGTTGATGTCGAGATGTGTCTCTTACTTGAACTCTGTGAAGTATTTATTTGGGCTGCAATTTCTGGTAACTCTAATGAACCTATCCTCTACAGCAGAGGTAACGCTCGGTCTTCCTTTTCCTGTGGCGGTCCTCATGAGGGACAGTTTCATCATATCGCTTGATGGTTTTTGCAACTGAACTTGAAGAAACGTTCAAAGCTCTTGGAATTTCCCGAATTGACAGACCTTCATGTCTTAAAGTAATGATGGGCTGTCATTTCTCTTTGTTTATTTGAGCTGTTCTTGCCATAATATGGACTTGGTCTTTTACCAAATAGGGTTTTCTTCTGTATACCCCCCTACTTTGTCACAACACAACTTATTGGCTCAAACACATTCAGAAGGAAAGGAATTCCACAAATGAACTGTTAAAATGCATTCCAGGTGACTACCTCATGAAGCTGTATGAGAGAATGTCAAGAGTGTGCAAAGCTGTCATCAAGGCAAAGTGTTGCAACTTTGAAGAATCTCTAATATATATATTTGGATTTGTTTAACACCTTTTTGTCCCAACTTTTGACTGGTGCTGTATAAATCTTTTCTTCTTCCACTTTGACATTACAAAGTATTTTTTGTGGAGATTGTTGACAAAAGAAATAGAGTTAAATCCATTTATAATCCCACTTTGTAACACAATAACATTTGAAGAAATACAAGGGGTATGAATAGGTTTGCAATGCCCTGTAACAATCCTCATAGGAAAGCGTGTGTCGGCTCAACTCCTTGGATAACCAGTATGTCGCCTAGCCCCTAGATACGATTCCTAGAAGACAACTTACAGTCAATTAAAGCATGCCTTCATTTGACGTTACATATCTGCGATCTATAGGACTCTCAGAGTGCATAATAAATTGTCTTTGTGCCAAACTGTGATTTTAAATCCTCTTTGTGTGCAGTCTTATTTACACTGGAAAAAGGGAGCGGAGTTACCCAAATGTTATATAATAAACCTTATAACAATGTAATCATAACTTTAACAACGTTATAGAATAACCCTCATAACACTGTTACTGAATAACACCCTTTCTCTTCTGTCGACCTCCAGGTGTCGGAGACGGTGGTGCTGCAAAACGGTGACTTCCTGATCCGTGATTCGCTGATAAACGTGGGCGACTATGTCCTGACGACCAGGTGGAACTATGAGGTTCTGCACTTCAAGATCACCAAGGTCCTGGTCAGGTCCAGCACTGAGTCTAAGGTATGTATTGTAAACTTACATAATTTACATCATGTTGTTGGATCTAACTTTACTGTTTTGAAGGATTTAGTTATTTTTGGGGGTAAAACAATTATTACAGTTAAACTATTTAAAATACAAAGAATCCCAGAGGATGACACATGAAAAACAAGAAAAACACTTATTTCCAATTTGTTAACCACAAGTGAACACGTCCATTTATTTAACATTTGAAAGGTCCATAATGATTTCAATTCAATTCCAGGTCCAGTACCTGTTAGAGAAAGACAGTTTCGACTCCATACCTGAGCTGATGAGGTACTACGTGGCCGGACGGCGACCTGTCTCCCAGCCCAGCGGAGCCCTGATCTACTGTCCAATCATACGCACCCTCCCCTTGCGTTACCTGGAAGCAACGTTTGCCTTAGCCAATAGCAGACATGGCCTAGCCCACTCACCATCCAGTCAGAAAGGAGTGTACATTAAGAGGCAGAGCGTGACCATGAACGACGGATTGACCACGGACAAGCTGATACCTCACAGGTCAGAGACTAGAGGAGAGGGAGTCTTTCATAGATTGTTACCCAATCTTCTTCGAGTAAAATGTTCACCTCTTCTCAGTAGACCAATCGGGTAAAATGTTCACCTCTCCTCAGTAGACCAATCGGGTAAAATTTTCACCTCTTCTCAGTAGACCAATCGGGTAAAATGTGTAACTGGCACTTCATTTATGAGATGACTTGATTTGGAGCTTTGTCAAACTTGCTCAATTCAGACGTATGGTTCAGACCATGGACCCACAGCCGTATTAAAAACAGATGGAAAATTTGTGTTGGTTTGTTGGTGTTTGCAGCTCCTCTACTATTCACAAAGACGCCATGAGGAACTGTGCTCTGAGTATGGACCTCATCCAGGAGTATCGCTGTCCTCCTTTAGGGGAGACACCGCTCTCCCCAGCCTACAGCCACAGTGAGTCCTTTCTATGGAGATTATTGAATTATTAAGAGATTATTGAGATTATAGATAATTCATTGAGATTATTGCATACTGTGTGGGTTTGGTGGTCCTTTTGATTGAGCCTTTCAGGAGCCAGATGGGAACTTTTGTGGGTTTGCACTTTTGGAATCGGAATTGGAATCGGAATTGGAATTGGGCCAATTGCACCATGCAATCAATCAAACGCAGCTGAAGTACACTGAGTGTACAAAACATTAAGAACCGCTTCCTAATATGGAGGTGACCCTCCCTTTTGCCCTCAGAACAGCCTCAATTTGTCGGGTCATGGACTCTACAAGGTGTCGAAAGCATTCCATAGGGATACTGGCCCATGTTGACTCCACGGTTGTGTCAAGTTGGCTGGATGTCCTTTGGGTGGTGAACCATTCTTAATACACTTGGGAAACTGTTGAGCGTGAAAAACCCAGCACCGTTGCAGTTCTTGACACACTCAAACTGGCATTTAAATATGTTGTCTTGCCCACTCACCCTCTGAATGGTACACATACACAATCCATGTCTCAATTGTCTTAAGGCTTAAACATCAGGCTTTAAACATCCTCCTGTCTCCTTCCCTTCATCTACACTGATTGGTGGATTTAACAAGTGACATCAATAAGGGATCATAGCTTTCACCTGGATTCACCTGGTCTGGGTGTTCTTAATGTTTTGTACACTCTGTGTATTTGTAAGAAAATCAATACTATTTGTGAACCCAGGTCTGGAATTTACATGTGTAACCCTGTGCTTTGCTGTCCAGTCCACAGACACAGAACCCAGTCAGGGGTTAGAGTTCCGGCCGTGGTGCCCCCCTCGCCATTCCAGTCCAGCTCCAACAACAACCTACCAGACATGCTAACAGCTAGCTCCCACTCCACCCCGGGCCCCTGCTCCTACGAAACCCTAGCAGATGGCTCCGAGACGGGGGGCAGCTACTGCGACTTACGGCCCACCCCGGCCCTCTGTCCTAAGGCTCCCTGTGCCGCCGGCATGCACCCCACACCTCCCACTAAGAGCTATGTGGAGAGGCTGCGTGTGGAGGAGGGCCATGGGCCTGCCCCAGGGAGGGAGGATGGGGCTGGAGAAGAGGTGTTCATCGCCCCCCTTGTGGAGACAGCCTCCTCCTTCAGACCAGGGAAGTACCTCTCGCCACTGATGCCCCAGGAGAACAAGCCCTTAGAGATGAGCATTCTGAAGAGGGTTAAAGAGCTTCTGGCGGAGGTGGACGTTAGGACAGCTGCCAAACACATCACCATGGCTGACTGCACGGTATGGACACCGCACATACAGGACACATAGAGGGACACCGCACACATACAGGACACATAGAGGGACACTGCACACATACAGGACACATAGAGGGACACTGCACACATACAGGACACATAGAGGGACACCGCACACATACAGGACACATAGAGGGACACCGCACACATACAGGACACATAGAGGGACACCGCACACATACAGGACACATAGAGGGACACCGCACACATACAGGACACATAGAGGGACACCGCACACATACAGGACACATAGAGGGACACGGGCACAAACACACAGACAGAAACACATACACACAATACGCATATACCATCCACTCTTTATTAAAGCTAGAGCCCATATCTTAACAGAAGCAGGCTAACGGAATGTTCCTTGGCCTTCTGAATGTAACCCGGTGATGTCACTAATCCCTAATGAGTGTTGCTCAATGAACTCCTGCTGACAGTGGAACAGCAGATAGGTTCATACAGGGATGACTATGCTATCCTAGGGCTGGGCGATATTGCCCAAATATTATATCACGGTATTTAAAAAAACAAATGAACGGCATTTGACAGTGACTGTATTTGACAGTGTTTTTTAGTTTTTGGATAATAAACGTTCTACATTTTCTTCATGAGTAGTGAGTGATCCTAGTGTGGCAACACATACATTCTAAGTGATTTCAATGAGTCTTTCTACATTCTGATTGTTTTGTACTGTTCAATTCAACTTCAACCAAAACAAATTTCAACACTTTTATCATTTCTGCATTTCCTGCACTCAATTGCAGTAGTGGAAAAAGCTTTGTCATACTTGAGTAAAAGTAAAGATATGTTCATAGAAAATTACTGAAGTAAAAGTGAAAGTCAACCAGTAAAATACTACTTGAGTAGAAGTCTAGAAGTATTTGGTTTTACATATTCTTAAGGATCAATAGTAAATGTAATTGATAAAATGTACTTAAGTATTAAAAATAAAAGTATAAATAATTTAAAATTCCTTCTATTAAGCAAAGCAGACAGCACCATTTTCTTGTTTTTTAAATTTCCGGATAGCCAGGGGCACACTCCAACACGCAGACATCATTCAAAAACAAAGCATTTGTGTTTAGTGAGTCCATCAGATCAGTGTGTGAATTGGACCATTTTCCTGTCCTGCTAAGCATTCAAAATGTAACAAGTACTTTTAGGTGTCAGCGAAAATGTATGGAGTAAAAAGTATAGTATTTTCTTTAGGAATGTAGTGAAGTAAAAGTTGTCAAAAATAAAAATAGTGATGTAAAGTACAGATACCAAAATAAATGACTAAAGTAGTACTTGAAAGTAATTTTACTTACTTACTTTACACCACTGCTCAATTGAGATAATTTCCACACTGCCACGTAGGGCAAATCATCTAGGACTTATCTTTAACCAAATGTTGCAATTGCGATTTGACTTGCAAATTAGAGAAAAACTGTTGGAATCATGGAAATAGAATGACTGTTCTAATTCTAGAGTTAGAATATAAATAATAGTGGGCACTTTGAATACAGTGATGTTTGAGATGACAACAAATGGAAATGCCAGGGAGGAGTTATTGTGACAGGGTAGTTACAAGTGTTTCCTAGGGGACCCTATACTCTTTGGCTATATTGCATGTTTTCTCTTAGCTACCTCATGTAGCTAACATGTTCTTGCTTTGCATATTCCTCTTTGATTTAGAATATCAATCAACCGGTTGGCGCAGTGGTTAAGGGTGCTGTACTGCAGCGCCAGCTGTGCCATCAGAGTCCCTGGGTTCGCGCCCAGGCTCTGTCGTAACCGGCCGCGACCGGGAGGTCCGTGGGGCAACGTCCGGGTTAGGGAGGGATTGGTCGGTAGGGATCTCCTTGTCTCATCGCGCACCAGCGACTCCTGTGGCGGGCCGGGCGCAGTGCGCGCTAGCCAAGGTTGCCAGGTGCACGGTGTAGCCTCCGACACATTGGTGCGGCTGGCTTCCGGGTTGGATGCGCGCTGTGTTAAGAAGCAGTACTGGTTGGGTTGTGTATCGGAGGACGCATGACATTATGCCTTCGTCTATCCCGAGCCCGTACTACAACAATTGGATACCACGAAATTGGGGTAAAAACAAAAAAAGAAATTGAATATCAATCAAATTCAATCAAATGTATTTATAAATATAAGTACATCAGCTGACATCTCAAAGTGCTGTACAGAAACGCAGCCGAAAACCCCAAACAGCAAGCAATGCAGGTGTAGAAGCACGGTGGCTAGGAAAAACTCCCTAGAAATGCCAGAACCTAGGAAGAAACCTAGAGAGGAACCAGGCTATGAGGGGTGGCCAGTTCTCTTCTGTGTCAGGTGGAGATTATAACAGAACATGGCCAAGATGTTCAAATGTTATTTGATGACCAGCGTGGCTAAATAATAATAATCACAGTAGTTGTCGAGGGTGCAGCAAGTCAGCACCTCAGGAGTAAATGTCAGTTGGCTTTTCATAGCCGATCTTTCAAGAGTATCTCTACCGCTCCTGCTGTCTCTAGAGAGTTGAAAACAGCAGGTCCAGGAGAAGGTAGCACATCCCTTGAACAGGTCAGGGTTCCATAGCCGCAGGCAGAACAGTTGAAACTGGAGCAGCAGCACGGCCAGGTGGACTGGGGACAGCAAGGAGTCATCAGGCCAGGTAGTCCTGAGGCATGGTCCTAGGGCTCAGGTCCTCCGAGAGAGAAAGAAAGAAAGAAAGAAAGAAAGAAAGAAAGAAAGAAAGAAAAAGAGAAAGAGAGAATTAGAGAGAGCATACTTAAATTCACACAGGACACCGGAAAAGACAGGAGAAGTATTCCAGATATAACAAACTGACCCTAGCCCCCCGACACCTAACCTACTGCATCATAAATACTGGAGGCTAAGACAGGAGGGGTCTGGAGACACTGTGGCCCCGTCCGACGATACCCCCGGACAGGGCCAAATAGGCAGGATATAACCCCACCCACTTTGCCAAAGCACAGCCCCCCCACCACTAGAGGGATATCTTCAACCACCAACTTACCATCCTGAGACAAGGCCGGGGGGGGGGGGGGGGGAGCCAACCCGGACAGGATACTGTTGCACAAACAACATACTGATTTAGGTCTACACCATCACTGGTGTTATCAGGCTGTATTAGCTAGCTACATGTTCTCTTACTCAGTAGATGTATTAGCTAGCTAGCTATTAGCATTAGCGGCTAACAATTAGCATATCACAAGATTTAGTACAACTTGCTAAGAAAAGACAAACTAGCTGTTTGCTGATGTAAGAAACACAAACTAATAGTGTAATTATAGAACGCTAGTGGATTTATATTAAGAAGCAAAGTGAAAACAGCATTGTTGTCATCAACATTGTTGTATGTGCTGCATTGACCATGCAGACTGAACGCAAGTGTCTCGTGGTTAAGGAACAGCATGCGCTCCTTGAGTGACAGGGGGCATAGCTATGTCTGTGTGGAAAGTGGCACGGAGAGAGCTGAGAGAGATGACTCAAGTAGCGAAGTAAACTATACAAATTGACATTGCGCATGGCGTATCACGTTTAACAAACCAAGCATTGGTTTCCCTGCATCAATACCGGTATATCATAAAATATGGTATAGCGCCCACTATTTACTCTACTCTACTATTTGGTAACATTTGAATTAAGAGACAATTAACCACCAGTCTCAGTGACCATGAATACATTAAGTTAGAAATTACAATAAACCCTTTCTTCCTCTCTTCCTCTTCTCTTCTCTTTCCATTTCCTCCCTCCCTCTCCTCTCTTCTCTCTCTACATTTCCTCCCCCCCTCTCCTCTCTCCACCTCTCTCTCCCCATTTCCTCCCTCTTTTCTCTCTCCATTTCCTGCCTCATTCTCCTCTCCTCTCTCTCAATTTCCTCCCTCTCCTCTCTTCTCTCTCTACATATCCTCCCTCCCCCTCTCCCCTCTCCACCTCTCTCCATTTCCTCCCTCTCCTCTCACTCCATATCCTCCCTCTCCTCTCTCTCCATTTCCTCCTCTTTCTCCATTTGCTCCCTCCTTCCTCCCTCCCCATGTGATGTGCTCCCTCCCTCTGTCTGTGTGAAGGTTGCTAGGATACTGGGTGTTACCGATGAGATGCAAAGGATGATGGGAGTGGGCTCGGGACTGGAGTTGTTGACTCTTCCTCACGGACACCAGCTGAGACTGGACCTACTGGAGCGGTAAGGGTTCAGGTGGTAAGGGTTAGGGTTGTGGTTGAGGTTAGGGTTAGGTTTGAACCGGAATGTCGACATGAAGCTAGGGTTAGGAGTAGGGTTGTGGTTGAGGCTAGGGTTAGGGTTAGGTTTGAACCGGAATGTCGACATGAAGCTAGGGTTAGGAGTAGGGTTGTGGTTGAGGCTAGGGTTAGGGTTAGGTTTGAACCGGAATGTCGACAGGAAGCTAGGGTTAGGAGTAGGGTTGTGGTTGAGGCTAGGGTTAGGGTTAGGTTTGAACCGGAATGTCGACAGGAAGCTAGGGTTAGGAGTACCGTTGTGGTTGATGATGTTCTCATCATATTCTTCCTTGTTTCATCCCTCTCCTCTACTCCTCCTCCTCCCCTTCTCCTCCTCCTCCTCCCCTTCTCCTCAGGTTCTATACTATGTCTATAATGACAGCTGTGGACCTGCTGGGCTGTACCGGCAGTAAAGAGGAGAGGGCTGCTCTGCTCCATAAGACAATCCAGCTGGCTGCTGAACTCAAGAGCAACCTGGGGAACATGTTTGGCTTCGCCGCTGTGATGAGAGCACTGGAGCTACCACAGGTATGGACCAACCATGTACAGTACACACTCACACTCACACATGCAGTAATACACGCACAGTAATACACACACAGTAATACACACACAGTAATACACACACAGTAATACACACACAGTAATACACACACAGTAATACACACACACAGTAATACACACACAGTAATACACACACAGTAATACACACACACTCACACACACAGTAATACACACACAGTAATACACACACAGTAATACACACACACTCACACACACAGTAATACACACACAAAACCAAATATCGGTAGAGGTACACCATTATTATATGATATATTGTCACATGCTGTTATATTTCTCGTTCTCTTCTCTTTCGTCTCTCTGTGTCTCTCTCTCCTCTCTTCTCTTCTCTTTCGTCTCTCTGTGTCTCTCTCACCTCTCCTCTCCTCTCTTCTCTTCTCTTCTCTTTCGTCTCCCTGTGTTTCTCCTCTCTTTTCTTCTCTTTCATCTCTGTGTTTCTCTCTCTCCTCTCTTCTCTTTCGTCTCTCTTTGTCTCTCTCTCCTCTCTTCTCTTCTCTTTCGTCTCTTTATCTCTCTCTCCTCTCTTCTCTTCTCTTTCGTCTCTCTGTGTCTCTCTCACCTCTCCTCTCCTCTCTTCTCTTCTCTTTCGTCTCTTTGTCTCTCTCTCCTCTCTTCTCTTCTCTTTCGTCTCTCTCTGTGTCTCTCCTCTCTTTTCTTCTATTTCATCTCTTTGTTTCTCTCTTTCCGCTCTTCTCTTTCGTCTCTCTGTGTCTCTCTCTCTCTCCTCTCTTCTCTTCTCTTTCGTCTTTCTGCGTTTCTCTCTCTCCTCTCTTCTTTTTCGTCTCTCTGTGTCTCTCCTCTCTTTTCTTCTCTTTCATCTCTGTGTTTCTCTCTTTCCTCTCTTCTCTTTCGTCTCTCTGTGTCTCTCTCTCTCTCCTCTCTTCTCTTCTCTTTCGTCTTTCTGTGTCTCTCTCTCTCCTCTCTCCTCTTCTCTTTCATCTTTCTGCGTTTCTCTCTCTCCTCTCTTCTCTTTCGTCTCTCTGTGTCTCTCTCTCTCTCCTCTCTTCTCTTTCGTCTTTCTGTGTCTCTCTCTCTCTCCTCTCCTCTCTTTCGTCTCTCTGTGTCTCTCTCTCTCCTCTCTTCTCTTCTCTTTCGTCTCTCTGTGTTTCTCTCTCTCCTCTCTTCTCTTTTGTCTTTCTGTCTCTCTCTCTCTCCTCTCTTCTCTTTCGTCTTTCTGTTTCTCTCTCTCCTCTCCTCTCTTTCGTCTCTCTGTGTCTCTCTCTCTCTCCTCTCTTCTCTTCTCTTTCGTCTCTCTGTGTTTCTCTCTCTACTCTCTTCTCTTCTCTTTTATCTCTCTGTGTCTCTCTCTCTCTCTCCTCTCTTCTCTTCTCTTTCGTCTTTCTGTGTTTCTCTCTCTCCTCTCTTCTCTTTCGTCTCTGTGTCTCTCTCTCTCTCCTCTCTTCTCTTTCGTCTTTCTGTGTCTCTCTCTCTCTCCTCTCCTGTCTTTCGTCTCTCTGCGTCTCTCTCTCTCTCCTCTCTTCTCTTCTCTTTCATCTCTCTGTGTTTCTCTCTCTCCTCTCTTCTCTTTCGTCTTTCTGTGTGTCTCTCTCTCTCCTCTCTTCTCTTTCGTCTTTCTGTGTCTCTCTCTCCTCTCCTCTCTTTCGTCTCTCTGTGTCTCTCTCTCCTCTCTTCTCTTCTCTTTCGTCTCTCTGTTTCTCTCTCTCTGTTTCTCTTCTCTTCTCTTTCATCTCTCTGTGTCTCTCTCCTCTCCTCTCTTATCTTTCGTCTCTCTCTGTCTCTCTCTCCTCTCTTCTCTCTGTTTCTCTCTTCTCCTCTCTTCTCTTTCGTCTCTGTCTCTCTCTCTCCTCTCTTCTCTTCTCTTTCGTCTCTCTGTGATTGTCTCCTCTCTTCTCTTTCGTCTCTCTGTGTTTCTCTCTCTCCTCTCTTCTCTTTCGTCTCTCTGTGTTTCTCTCTCTCCTCTCTTCTCTTTCGTCTCTCTGTGTTTCTCTCTGCTCTCTTCTCTTTCGTCTTTCTGTTTCTCTCTCTCTCTCCTTTCTTCTCTTTCGTCTCTGTTTCTCTCTTTCCTCTCTTTTCTTTCATCTCTCTGTCTCTCTCTCTCCTCTCTTCTCTTCTCTTTCGTCTCTCTGTGTCTCTCTCTCTCCTCTCCTCTCTTCTCTTTCGTCTCTCTGTCTCTCTCTCTCTCCTCTCCTCTCTTCTCTTTCGTCTCTCTGTGTCTGTCTCTCTCTCTCCTCTCTCCTCTTTCATCTCTCTGTCTCTCTCTGTCTCTCTCTCTCTCTCTCTCTCTCTCTCTCTCTCTCTCTCTCTCTCTCTCTCTCTCAGATCTCTCGTCTGGAGCACACGTGGATGACGTTACGTCAGAGACACACAGAGGGGGCCATCCTCTATGAGAAGAAGCTCAAGCCGTTCATGAAGAACATGAACGATGGCAAAGGTACGGAGCTGGAGGCTGTGTGTGTCACTATGTGTGTTACTGTGTGTGTTTCTGTGTGTGTTACTGTGTGTGTTTCTGTGTGTGTTTCTGTGTGTGTTACTGTGTGTGTTACTGTGTGTGTTTCTGTGTGTGTTACTGTGTGTGTTTCTGTGTGTGTCTCTGTGTGTGTTTCTGTGTGTGTTACTGTGTGTGTTTCTGTGTGTGTCACTGTGTGTGTCTCTGTGTGTGTTTCTGTGTGTGTTTCTGTGTGTGTTTCTGTGTGTGTTTCTGTGTGTGTTACTGTGTGTGTTACTGTGTGTGTTTCTGTGTGTGTTTCTGTGTGTGTTTCTGTGTGTGTTACTGTGTGTGTTACTGTGTGTGTTTCTGTGTGTGTTTCTGTGTGTGTTACTGTGTGTGTTACTGTGTGTGTTTCTGTGTGTGTTTCTGTGTGCGTTGTGTGTTTGACATGCACAGGACACTGGTATGTGTGTTTCTCTCTCTGTGTCAGTGTGTCTCTCTCTCTGTGTGTTCCAGAGAGCACTGTGCTGTCCAACACCTCCTTCCCTCATGTGGTTCCTCTGCTGTCTCTGCTGGAGAGGAGTGTGGTCGTGGGGGAGGGGCCAGGGGCGGGGATGGAATCCTGGGAGAAAGTGGAGGTGGGGGTTGACGTGGTGATGTCACACCTGGAGGCGGCCCGGACCATCGCTCACCATGGGGGGCTGTATCGCACCAACGCTGAGACCAAACTACAGGGTAAGGCCTGGGGGAGCGTGTGTGTACGCGCTGTGTATTTGTCTGACTTGCACACACACGAGGCCCGGTTTCCCCGACTTAAATCACTGTCTGAATCTCATTCATCATTCGATAATCACAGACTCGTTCAGTCTTCATTGGAAGTGTTTTTTAGTCGAGCTTTAATGCAGGTCCAGGAAACCATTCCATAGAGTACAGAGTAGTATTATAGTATTGTGTGCTGAGTCAGCCGTATTGTTATGTATTAACCACCAAGGGCTTGATGTTGTGCATTGATTTATCTGACTGAGTAACAACTGTAGTGTTACAGTACATGTTGCTCCTTAATGCTGACGCATCCTAATATCTGACGGTGTGTGTGTGTGGTCAGTATGATGTATATAATGGCTCATTGACATTGATCTGAAATAATGATTGAGTTGTTGGTTGTTGTGCTATCTGTGGTAGTGTGCTGGTGATGGTTACGGTATGTTGACATTTATCACTATTGGTTCTGATTGATTCCAGTCGCTGGCGATGAGTGTATTGAGCAGGATGTCAATAACTATCTTAACTAGACTTTGTTTTCCACAATGTCTGTAATATTGATCAATCCCTCTCTTCTCTTTTTTTCTCTTCCTCTCCCTTATGTTCTGTTGTCTCCTCCTCTCCTCCTCCTCTCTTCCTCTCCTCCTCCTCTTTTCCCCTCCCTTATGTTCTTTTGTCTCCTCCTCTCCTCCT
The DNA here is from genome assembly GCF_045791955.1 of Oncorhynchus clarkii lewisi. Taxonomy (NCBI): domain Eukaryota; kingdom Metazoa; phylum Chordata; class Actinopteri; order Salmoniformes; family Salmonidae; genus Oncorhynchus; species Oncorhynchus clarkii. The sequence goes on along the minus strand of NC_092158.1, from coordinate 13,864,074 downwards.
CCTCTCTTCCTCTCCTCCTCCTCTCTTCCTCTCCCTTATGTTCTGTTGTCTCCTCTCCTCCTCCTCTCTTTCTCTCCCTTATGTTATGTTGTCTCTTCCTCTCCTCTCTTCCTCCTCTCTTCCTCTCCCTTATGTTCTGTTGTCTCTTCCTCTCCTCCTGTCCTCTCCTTTCTGTCCTCTCTTCTCACTCCTCTCCTCCTCCTCCACCAGGCTTCCAGGAGAGGGAGGAGGTTCTGGAGATCTTCCGGACAGAGTTCCAGATGAGGTTGCTATGGGGAAGTCGGGGGTCGGAGGGCAGCCAATCAGAGCGCTATGAGAAGTTTGACAAAGTTCTGACCGCTCTCTCTCACAAGCTGGAACCTCTTGTACGCCACAGTGAACTATAGCACCCATCTCACCGAACACCCCTATACACAGCACTCACAGTGGTATGGCCCGTCTCCCCACACTGCTGCTGGATGATTCCAATGTGAGGGGAGGAAGCAGCTAACAGAGACAAGAGAATAGACTGAGAGAAGACGAGGGTACGCTAGGAGAGAAGGAGCGTCTCGCTGTATATCCCCATAAAAGTCATAAAGGGCTTTTTCAGAGCTCTTAAACTGTGTGGGATGTTACATATTCTGCCTATCTTCGAAGTACAGATAATTGTGCGCTTAGGGTCAAACAACACAGGGAAGGGAGTATAGGGAAGACAAAGCTCTGGTTTGTCTAAAACCTCCCTCACTAGTACTGTCACACTCTGTAGTATCACCAACTTAAAGAGACAGTAATATTTAAAACAACGTTTGTGCTCTTCAGGACACCTGTATAAAATATATACAACTATCTATCGCTATGACCTGTGTCACCAGACCTCAGCTTCAGACTGAGAGGTAGTGTGTTCTGAAATCTGTTGTTCTTGTATAGACTCTCTGCATGTCTGCCATTCATTCCATATTCCATCACGTCCCCTGCTGATGACACCTGCAGTATGCTCATACAGCTGGTCTCTTATCTATCTGTTTTGAACAAGTCATAATATATGTTATGTTTCCAAATCACATCAGCTGTCTGAGGCGTACTGTGCTCTGCCTAAAAGCATTTTCTCACTGTGGACTTGTGTCTCTGTTTGTGTGCTGTTCAGTGGCAGTTGTCTTATATGAGGGCTCTTCTGAGAAGCATTCACCCTCCCTCTTCTTTTTTTCGTTTCTGGCATGTCATAAATGTTTCTCAAATCAAAACAAAATCAAATTGTATTGGTCACATGCACATATTGGGCAGATGTTATTGCGGGTGTAGTGAAATTCTTCTGGCATGTCATTAATGTTTCTGGCATGTCATTAATGTTAATGTTTCTGGCATGTCATTAATGTTTCTGGTATGTCATTAATGTTTCTGGCATGTCATTAATGTTTCTGGCATGTCATTAATGTTAATGTTTCTGGTATGTCATTAATGTTAATGTTTCTGGCATGTCATTAATGTTTCTGACATGTCATTAATGTTTCTGGCATGTCATTAATGTTTCTGGTATGTCATTAATGTTAATGTTTCTGGCATGTCATGAATGTTTCTGGTATGTCATTAATGTTAATGTTTCTGGTATGTCATTAATGTTAATGTTTCTGGCATGTCATTAATATTTCCTGATGACTCCTGTCCCATTTGCATCATATGAGCATGTTTTTTCTGCACTTGTCACACACACAATTAAAAATACCCATAATGCACTCTCACCTGTTTGTGTAAACTATTGTACTTCAGGCACATGTGTTATAATGTAAAACACTGACTGTGCTGTTCTCTTGATCGTTACATAGATTTTTTGAAAGGCGGGGCATTCCAAATACTGAGGGATCATATTGGTAACATATTTGACAGACTTTGTTGACATGGTAACGTAACATGCTTGAGCCTCTGCTGTTCCCATACGATTCAGGTTTAACCGGCGTGAATGAATGTGCTTTGGTCTGAAAGCGATCCAGAACGTTCTCAGGGCAGAATGGAGCCCCCCCCCCCCCCCCCCCAGACCTAGCCTGGTCCCAGATCTGTCTGTGCCTTCTTCTTGAAAACAGCGATGGTCATTGCCAGCCAAACAATGCCCATAGGATTTGACACGACAGCACAAATAGATGTGGGACCAGGCTACCTCAGACCCCCCCAGTGACTGTATGATGGACTGTGGGTTGTTCTGTATGTAAGATGTGTGATTGATATGGACAGTCATTGAGAACATTCTACTCCAAAACCGTGAAGAAAGTTTATTCACAAAGTCATTGTAGGATCCTCATGCGATTTCACTCACTTTAATTCATCTTCATAGAATGTCCTCTAAAAATGTATTGTTGCTGAAATGCTTTAGTGAAATAAATGTCATGCTTAGAGGAATCTGGCAACTTCCTTTGAACTAAATACATTGTGACCTTTGATCAAATAATTCCTGGAAACTTTTCATCTGCCGACTCCTAACCAGTGGCCACGTTACTGTCACAGTGGTCACGTTGCTGTCACAGTGGTCACAGTGGTCACAGTGGTCACGTTGCTGTCACAGTGGTCACAGTGGTCACATTGCTGTCACAGTGGTCACGTTGCTGTCACAGTGGTCACAGTGGTCACAGTGGTCACGTTGCTGTCACAGTGGTCACAGTGGTCACAGTGGTCACGTTACTGTCACAGTGGTCATGTTACTGTCACAGTGGTCACGTTACTGTCACAGTGGTCATGTTACTGTCACAGTGGTCACCTTACTGTAACAGTGGTCATGTTACTGTCACAGTGGTCACGTTACTGTCACAGTGGTCATGTTACTGTCACAGTGGTCACCTTACTGTCACAGTGGTCACCTTACTGTCACAGTGGTCACGTTACTGTCACAGTGGTCATGTTACTGTCACAGTGGTCACGTTACTGTCACAGTGGTCACCTTACTGTCACAGTGGTCATGTTACTGTCACAGTGGTCACGTTACTGTCACAGTGGTCACCTTACTGTCACAGTGGTCATGTTACTGTCACAGTGGTCACCTTACTGTCACAGTGGTCACCTTACTGTCACAGTGGTCATGTTACTGTCACAGTGGTCACGTTACTGTCACAGTGGTCATGTTACTGTCACAGTGGTCACGTTACTGTCACAGTGGTCATGTTACTGTCACAGTGGTCACGTTGCTGTCACAGTGGTCACAGTGGTCACAGTGGTCATGTTGCTGTCACAGTGGTCACAGTGGTCACATTGCTGTCACAGTGGTCACGTTGCTGTCACAGTGGTCACAGTGGTCACAGTGGTCACGTTGCTGTCACAGTGGTCACAGTGGTCACGTTACTGTCACAGTGGTCATGTTACTGTCACAGTGGTCACGTTACTGTCACAGTGGTCATGTTACTGTCACAGTGGTCACCTTACTGTAACAGTGGTCATGTTACTGTCACAGTGGTCACGTTACTGTCACAGTGGTCATGTTACTGTCACAGTGGTCACCTTACTGTCACAGTGGTCACGTTACTGTCACAGTGGTCATGTTACTGTCACAGTGGTCACGTTACTGTCACAGTGGTCACCTTACTGTCACAGTGGTCATGTTACTGTCACAGTGGTCACGTTACTGTCACAGTGGTCACCTTACTGTCACAGTGGTCATGTTACTGTCACAGTGGTCATGTTACTGTCACAGTGGTCATGTTACTGTCACAGTGGTCACGTTACTGTCACAGTGGTCACGTTACTGTCACAGTGGTCATGTTACTGTCACAGTGGTCACGTTACTGTCACAGTGGTCATGTTACTGTCACAGTGGTCACGTTACTGTCACAGTGGTCACGTTGCTGTCGACACAAAAGCTCTATGGCTGATGATCATGATGATTAGTTATTTTCAGTTATTTTATCGTCAATGTCTGCTGATTGGTTTCTAATCAAATATGTATTAGGCTGACTCTCAGATCTATGCAATCACATTAATTAATGAATTACTGAACTAATTCATGGTTTAGTCCCATAGGAAACAAACACCCTGAGGATGTGAGCTGTGTGTGAGTGCCAGGCAGACGGTGCATCCCAGGTTATATTAATTAAGCACCAAACAAAGGAAAACAGGCTGAAACAGGGAGGGATTATCTGAACATGTTCAATTGTTTTTGTCTTCTGTTGCAAAATGTTTTGCTACTGTGTGTCCCAGTCAGCCAGTGAGGATAAATGGTGAGTTCAATGACCAATTGTCCCTTCTGTCCAGAAGAGGGCACTGTTGCTCAGTCAGCAAAATAATCCAGAGTGACTATTGAATTGAATTTGGTGATTTTGTGGGTTTTTTTTTGCGATTATGAATAAAGCCTACTGTTTTAGGATCAATAATGATGTGCTATATGTAATGATGTTTGTCTCACCTTATGTTGTACAGATTACACGTCTGGGTTTTCCCTGTTGTAAATAGTAAATCTGGAATGATGAACCTGTAAAGAAACAGGACAAATACTCCCATGTTTGTGACACCCACGTTTTTTTTTAATGTACTGTACATAAAGGTTCACTTGTTTTTCAAATAAACAAAGCTTTTGTCCATGCTTTGCAGGCCTATGGCTTGATTCTATTGACTCTATTCGCTACTCTATGTTCAAGGTAGAAATCGCTAGATGGCAGTACTGTCTCACTAATAATGTTGAACGAGAGTTGCATCATGAGCTTTTAACATCACCCCTGTCTTCATCCTTGTCTAGCTACTCGCGTACACAGTGTTTCAGCTAGCTTCATGGGTACCTTCAGCACAGTTCAAAGGTGTTTCATACTGGTAAGATAGAACTACTGGACATCAAAGAAGATGTGACGAGTTGCCATTTTGAAATCAAAGCCTTTCGACCTGTGAAATGTCTGTCAATACTGCCGTCCCTGTGTGCCTGTCTGCACATATGTCCGTGTGTGTGTTGGCCTGTCTTTGAGCTACCGAGCATGTGCACTGAAGCTCGGGGCTGGGCATTAGATAACAAGGGTCTCACGTGACTCTATATGGTCAGTGCGGGGCGGAGACGAGATGGTGGTGGAGACAGGGGGAAAAGAACAGGCGAGCAGTGTGAGTTTGTGTTAAGAGTCAGGAATCAGTCCATGTTACGAGTCAGGACTCAGGCCATGTTAAGATTCAGGACTCAGCCCATGTTACGAGTCAGGACTCAGTCTATGTTACGAGTCAGGACTCAGTCTATGTTACGAGTCAGGACTCAGCCCATGTTAACAGTCAGGACTCAGTCTATGTTACGAGTCAGGACTCAGTCCATGTTAACAGTCAGAACTCAGCCCATGTTAACAGTCAGGACTCAGTCTATGTTACGAGTCAGGACTCAGTCCATGTTAACAGTCAGGACTCAGCCCATGATAACAGTCAGGACTCAGCCCATGCTGTCTCACCCCCCTCCCCCTCCCTACGCCAAGAAGACAATGGTACGGCCAGGCTGTCTCACCCACCCCCCCCTACCCCTCCCTACGCCAAGAAGACAATGGTACGGCCAGGCTGCCTCACGCCCCCCTCCCCCTCCCTACGCCAAGAAGACAATGGTACGGCCAGGCTGTCTCACCCCCCTCCCTACGCCAAGAAGACAATGGTACGGCCAGGCTGTCTCTCACCCCTACCCCTCCCTACGCCAATAAGACAATGGTACGGCCAGGCTGTCTCACGCCCCCCTCCCCCTCCCTACGCCAAGAAGACAATGGTACGGCCAGGCTGTCTCTCACCCCTCCCCCTCCCTACGCCAAGAAGACAATGGTACGGCCAGGCTGTCTCTCACCCCTCCCCTTCCCTACGCCAAGAAGACAATGGTACGGTCAGGCTGTCTCTCACCCCTCCCCTTCCCTACGCCAAGAAGACAATGGTACGGCCAGGCTGTCTCTCACCCCGCCCCCTCCCTACGCCAAGAAAACAATGGTACGGTCAGGCTGTCTCTCACCCCTCCCCCTCCCTACGCCAAGAAGACAATGGTACGGTCAGGCTGTCTCACCCCCCACCCCTCCCTACGCCAAGAAGACAATGGTATGGCCAGGCTGTCTCACCCCCCGCCCCTCCCTACGCCAAGAAGACAATGGTACGGCCAGGCTGCCTCACCCCCCCCCCCCCCCCCCCCCCCCCTCCCTACGCCAAGAAGACAATGGTACGGCTAGGCTGTCTCATACCCCAGCGCTCAGAGTCACAGGCGTGGGAGGTAGAGAAACAACGTCAAACAAAAGATTTATTGTGATGAAATGATCTACAATTCAAAAAGGCCACGATGAGGACATCCCAGTGTGTGTTGATGCTGAGGAAGAGAAGAAAGGAGTTGATGTACTTTCATATTAGTTTCATAACCTACGCAGCAGTAACTATGGGGTGTGTGAATGACAATAAGCCACACAGAGGGCTTTCTCTCTGCTATCCCCGTCTGTCTCCATGATCCATGTAACAGGCTCATTCTTCTATTTCTTTATATGCTGCTCACTGAAACAGACCACGGCTCTCTTTCCCATCCTCACCAATTCACTACTAATCTAATCCTCTCTGCCTCTTTTCACTGGAAATCTATTGTGTTCTCCGTTGTCGGTTATCCATGTGTGACATAGCTGCTTGTTCATGGCAGTATATCACAGGATTTATCACATCTGATTGATCACATAGCAGCACCAATTGTATTGTGTTGGTGTGGGGTTCAATACAGCACCAATTGTATTGTGTTGGTGTGGGGTTCAATGCAGCACCAATTGTATTGTGTTGGTGTGGGGTTCAATGCAGCACCAATTGTATTGTGTTGGTGTGGGGTTCAATACAGCACCAATTGTATTGTGTTGGTGTGGGGTTCAATGCAGCACCAATTGTATTGTGTTGGTGTGGGTTCAATGCAGCACCAATTGTATTGTGTTGGTGTGGGGTTCAATGCAGCACCAATTGTATTGTGTTGGTGTGGGGTTCAATGCAGCACCAATTGTATTGTGTTGGTGTGGGGTTCAATGCAGCACCAATTGTATTGTGTTGGTGTGGGGTTCAATGCAGCACCAATTGTATTGTGTTGGTGTGGGGTTCAATGCAGCACCAATTGTATTGTGTTGGTGTGGGGTTCAATGCAGCACTAATTGTATTGTGTTGGTGTGGGGTTCAATGCAGCACCAATTGTATTGTGTTGGTGTGGGGTTCAATGCAGCACCAATTGTATTGTGTTGGTGTGGGGTTCAATGCAGCACCAATTGTATTGTGTTGGTGTGGGTTCAATGCAGCACCAATTGTATTGTGTTGGTGTGGGGTTCAAAGCAGCACCAATTGTATTGTGTTGGTGTGGGTTCAATGCAGCACCGATTGTAGCACCGATTGTATTGTGTTTGTGTGGGGTTCAATGCAGCACCAATTAGAGGTCGACCGATTATGATTTGTCAACGCCGATACCGATTATTGGAGGACTAAAAAAAGCAGATACTGATTAATCAGCCGATTTTTATATATATATATTTGTAATAATGACAATTACAACAATACTGAATGAACAATTCACTTTTATTTTAACTTCATATAATACATAATACATTTAGTCTCAAATAAATAATGAAACATGTTCAATTTGGTTTAAATAATGAAAAACAAAGTGTTGGAGAAGAAAGTAAAAGTGCAATATGTGCCATGTAAGAAAGCTAACGTTTAAGTTCCTTGCTCAGAACATGAGAACATTTGAAAGCTGGTGGTTCCATTTAACATGAGTCTTCAATATTCCCAGTTAAGAAGTTTTAGGTTGTAGTTATTATAGGAATTACAGGACGATTTCTCTCCATACCATTTGTATTTCAAATACCTGTGAGTATTGGATATTCTTATAGGCACTAGTATTGCCAGCCTAATCTCGGGAGTTGATAGGCTTAAACTGTCATAAACAGCGCTGTGCTTCAAGCATTGCTAAGAGCTGCTGGCAAACGCAGTAAAGTGCTGTTTGAATGAATGCTTACAAGCCTGCTGCTGCCTACCACCGCTCAGTCAGACTGCTCTATCAAATATCAAATCATATACTTAATTATAATAAACTAAATACACAGAAATACGAGCCTTTGGTCATTAATATGGTCAAATACGGAAACTGTCATTTTGAAAACAAAATGCTTATTCTTTCTATTCTTAATGTAATCTAATTTGACGTGGAGGGGAAAGCAGCCCCCCCTGCACCTCTCTGGTTCAGAGGGGTTGGGTTAAATACGGTTGAATGCATTCAGTTGTAAAACTAAGACTAGGTATCCCCCTTTCCTTTCCCCTTCGCTTCCCTAATCCATTATGACCCCAGATCCGCTCTATGAATATAGACCCCGGTTATGCGCTGGTCTGGGATCAGAGAGAGCGTGTTATGGTGGCCCGACAGCAGAGGAAGAACTCAGACAAGCTTAGCGTTAATGTGAAGTGACATCACACTGATGGGTTAATACTAATATGTTAATATTTGGCTATCTGAATCTTTAAGGGGTTCCTTGTAGCCACCCCTCTTCTCACAGCCACGCCACACACACATGGTCTGAACCATCGCTTTCCGGTAGAAAATGACTGTGCCACACAGAAGGCTGCTGAGGGTAGAATGGCTCATAATAATGGCTGGAACAGAGCAAATGGAATGGTATCAAACACCTGCACACCAGGCGTTTGATGTATTTGATACCATTCCACTGATTCCACTCCAGTCATTACCATGAGTCCGTCTTCCCCAATTGAGGTGCCACCAACCTCCTGTGCTGTGCCACTATCATATTGTTGAAACTGTGGAATGAAAGACTACTGGCTATTACTGCTGTAAATCAAGTGTATTACATAAGGAGTTCCACCATTTTAGAATTGGAAGCAATGAGCTGTGCGGAGGGCTGCGGACAGTTTCGCCTCCTACAAAAACCCAATTTAACCACTGCCCTGCCTGTGTAATGAAAAGTCCCTAGAGGATCCTGCTGCTTGTCTTGCACTAGAGGATGTCTTGTCCACTCCCCTGGACATCAGTCTGTCTGTGGTCTCCTTTCCCCTGGACATCAGTCTGTCTGTGGTCTCCTTTCCCCTGGACATCAGTCTGTCTGTGGTCTCCTTTCCCCTGGACATCAGTCTGTCTGTGGTCTCCTTTTCCCTGGACATCAGTCTGTCTGTGGTCTCCTTTTCCCTGGTCATCAGTCTGTCTGTGGTCTCATTTTCCCTGGACATCAGTCTGTCTGTGGTCTCCTTTTCTCTAGACATCAGTCTGTCTGTGGTCTCCTTTCCCCTCATTTTCTGACCCCCTCAGCATCCACCTCACCATCCTCTACTCCTGTATTTCCTCATTACCACATGAATGGCGTCTAGAAATGGCTACTGAAGCCTTGTACACCAACAGAAGGCAGGAGATTTGCAATTCAATCTCCACCCAAATCGAGACAGGCCTGTCACCAATATGACAGAGGACAGGGGAGGGGGGAGGCTGTGCCTGCATCACAGCATCACCACACACACAAACACACACATACTCATGCATGCGTACACACACACTACTGCAACCACCAATATCACTTTTACAAAACATCATGTATGAGTTTTCCTATTTTGTTGCATATGGTGTTATGAGACTTATAGTCAAACCTTTTTGAAATAGTAGGCAGTTAGAAACACCCTCAAACTTTTAGTGACTTTTTTAAAATTCAATATTTTGTTACGTTACAGCCTTATTATAAAATGGATTAAACAAAAATGTTCCTCATCTATCTACACACAATAGCCCAGAATCACAAAGCGAAAACAGGTTTTTCGAAATTTCTGCAAATTAAAAACAGAAATACCTTATTTACATAAGTATTCAGACCCTTCGCTATGCGACTTGAAATTGAGCTCAGGTGCATCCTGTTTCCATTGAGCATCCTTGAGATGTTTCTACACCTTATTTGTAGTCCACCTGTGGTAAATTCAAATGATTGGACATGATTTGGAAAAGCACACAGCTGTCTATATAAGGTCCCAGAGTTGACAGTGCATGTCAGAGCAAAAACCAAGCCATGAGGTTGAAGGAATTGTCTGTGAGCTCCGAGATAGGATTGTGTCAAGGCAGAGATCTGGGGAAGGCTACCAAAAATGTTTCTGCAACATTGAAGATCCTCAAGAATACAGTGGCCTCCATCAAAAATAAATGGAAGAAGTTTGGAACCACCAAGACTCTTCCTAGAGCTGGCCGTCCAGCCAAACTGAGAAATGGGGAGAAGGGCCTTGGACAGGGATGTGTCAAAGAACACAATGGTCTCTCTGACAGAGCTCCAGAGTTCCTCTGTGGAGATGGGAGAACCTTCCAGAAGGACAACCATCTCTGCAGCACTCCACCAATTAAGCCTTAATGGTAGAGGGGCGAGATGGAAGGCATTCCCCAGGAAAATAGACATGACAGCCCGTCTGATGAAACCAAGATTGAACTCTTTAGCCTGAATGCCAAGCGTCACGTCTGGAGGAAACCTGGCACCATCTCTTCACTGAAGCATGGTGGTGTCAACATCACGCGGTAGGGGATGTTTTTCAACGGCAGGGACTGTGAGACTAGTCAGGGAATGATGAACAGAGAGATCCTTGATGAAAACCTGCTACAGAGCACTCAGGACCTCAGAGTAGTCAGTAGACCTTACAGTGAAATGCTTACTTACGAGCACCTAACCAGCAATGCAGTTTCAAAAAATACAGATAAACGGGCCTCCCGGGTGGCGCAGTGGTTAAGGGCGCTGTACTGCAGCGCCAGCTGTGCCATCAGAGTCCCATTCCCAGAGCCTGGGTTCGCGCCCAGGCTCTGTCGTAACCGGCCGCGACCGGGAGGTCCGTGGGTCGACGCACAATTGGCCTAGCGTCGTCCGGGTTAGGGAGAGCTTGGTCGGTAGGGAGGTCCTTGTCTCATCGCGCACCAGCGACTCCTTGGCGGGCCGGGCGCAGTGCGCACTAACCAAGGTTGCCAGGTGCACGGTGTTTCCTCTGGCGCATTGGTGCGGCTGGCTTCCGGGTTGGATGCGCGCTGTGTTAAGAAGCAGTCTCTCCCGAGCCCGTACGGGAGTTGTAGCAATGAGACAAGATAGTAGCTACTACAACAATTGGATACCACGAAATTGGGGAGAAAAAAGGGGGTAAAAAAAATAAAAATAAATACAGATAAGAATTAGAGATAAAAGTAACGAGTAGCAGTGAAATAACAATAGCGAGACTATGTACAGGGGGGTACCGATACAGAGTCAATGTGTGGGGGCACCGGTTATTTGAGGTAGTATGTACATGTAGGTAGAGTTATTAACGTGACTATGCAGAGATGACAGAGAGCAGCAGTGGTGTAAAGAGAGGGGTGAGGCGTGAGGGGGCACTGCAAATAGTCTGGGTACTTGTTAAGGAGTCTTATGGCTTTGGGGTAGGGTTTTGGGGTAGAAGCTGTTTAGAAGTCTCTTGGACCTAGACTTGGCGCACCGGTACCGCTTGCCGTGCGACAGCAGAGAGAACAGTCTATGACTAAAGTGACTGGAGTCGTTGACAATTTTTAGGGCCTTCCTCCGACACCTCCTGGTATAGAGGTCCTGGATGGCAGGAAGCTTGGCCTCAGTGATGTACTGGGCATTTCGTAATACCCTCTGTAGTGCATTGCGGTCGGAGGCCGAGCAGTTGCCATACCAGGCAGTAATGCAACCAGTCAGGATGCTCTCGGTGGTGCAGCTGAAGAACCTTTTAGCTGTGCAGCGGCTAAATCCAAGATGGCATAGCAGTCGGACGTGTGTTTGTCTTGTCCCGTTTTGTCCTGTGTAAATAGTCGGTTTCCTCGTTTTTTCGTATATATTTTAATGTCACTTTTCATCTATGACCTGAAAATACTTTCCTGCGACCCGCCTCACACTGGAACCCCCATCAGAAGCTAGCCAGCTAACTAGCTACTAGCTAGTAGTCAGTTAGCCACTGCTAGCGGTCTTCACCGTTAACTCAGACACCAGCCAGCTTCAGCTCAGTCAATTTTTTAATTTTTTTATTTATCCATTATTTTACCAGGTAAGTTGACTGAGAACACGTTCTCATTTGCAGCAATACCTGCCAGTCTGCAAAGCGCAATATCAACCCAGAGCATATCTGACTGCTTTTCTCTACCACATCACCGGATTCCTGACGCAAGCTCTGGACCATTACACTGGATCATCGCAGCTAGCTAGCTGAAAGCGAGTGGCTATTGCTGGCTAACACCTCTGTTCCGAAGCATGCAGTTACCCTTGAGCTAGCCTCAAGCTAGGCCCATTTCCGGGCTAGCTGAAGAGGTCCATCAGCCAATTTCTTGGGCTACAATACTTCTTTTGCCAATTGGCCTGGACCCTTTATTGCCGACACGGAGCCTTGCCGATCCATCACGACTGGTCTGCCAACGTAATTGTCCGGGGTGGTTTCAACAGGCTTTTCCGTTGCGATGTCGCCGAAGACCCATCTGCTATTCCCGGCCTGCTAGCTTTCTAAATCGCCATGTCTCCCGCTCGCCTAGCGTAGTAGCGACTACTGAACGGCTCCCTGACTCACCTATTGCTGCTCATTCGACCCTATATTCACTCGGCTACACATGCCTCTCCCTAATGTCAATACGCCTTGTCTACTCCTGTTTCGGTTAGTTATTGTTGTTTTATTTCACTGTAGAGCCCCCATCCCCGCTCAACATACCTTAGATAGCTCTTTTGTCCCACCCCCCACACATGCGGAGACCTCCCCTGGCTTAACTGGTGCCTCCAGAGACACAACCTCTCTCATCGTCACTCAATATCTAGGTTTACCTCCACTGTACTCACATCCAACCATACGTTGTCTGTTCCTTATGCCCTGAATCTATTCTACCATGCCCAGAAATCTGCTCCTTTTATTCTCTGTTCCCATCACACTAAACGACCAGTTCTTATAGCCTTTAGCCATACCCTGATCCTACTCATCCTCTTTTCCTCTGGTGATGTAGAGGTTAACCCAGGCCCTGTATCCCACCAGCACTACACCTATTCCCCAGGCGCTCTCTTTTGTTGACTTCTGTAACCGTAAAAGCCTTGGTTTCATGCATGTTAACATCAGAAGCCTCCTCCCGAAGTTTGTTTTATTCACTGCTTTAGCACACTCCACCAACCCTGATGTCCTAGTCATGTCTGAATTTTGGCTTAGGAAGTCCACCAAAAACCCTGACATTTCCATCCCTAACTATAACATTTTCCGACAAGATAGAACTGCCAAAGGGGGCGGGGTTGCAATCTACTGCCGAGATAGCCTGCAGAGTTCTGTCATACTATCCAAGTCTGTGCCCAAATAATTTGAGCTTCTACTTTTAAAAAGCCACCTTTCCAGAAACAAGTCTCTCACCGTTGTCGCTTGCTATAGACCACCTTCTGCCCCCAGCTGTGCCCTGGACACAATATGTAATTTGATTGCCACCCAATCTATCTTCAGAGCTCGTGCTGTTAGGTGACCTTAACTGGGACATGCTTAACACCCCGGCCATCCTACAATCTAAGCTTGATGCCCTCAATCTCACACAAATGATCAAAGAACCTACCAGGTACAACCCTAAATCCGTAAACACAGGCACCCTCATAGATATCATCCTGACCAACCTGCCCTCTAAATACACCTCTGCTGTCTTCAACCAGGATCTCAGCGATCAATGCCTCATTGCTTGCGTCCATAATCAAACGATCACCCCTCATCACTGTCAAACGCTCCCTAAAATTTGCAAACCTGCTCCAGAGCGCTCAGGACCTCAGACTGGGGCGAAGATTCAGCTTCCAAACGGACAACAACCCTAAGCACACAGCCAAGACAACGCATGAGTGGCTTCAGCCAAGACAACGCATGAGTGGTCTCTGAATGTCCTTGAGTGACCCAGCCAGAGCCCGGACTTGTCATTGTGGGTTATTGTGTGTAGATTGATGAGAGGGGAAAAACGATTTAATACATTTTAAAAGAAGGCTGTAATGTAACAAAATGTCTGAATACTTTCCAAAGTCACTGTACTTTTGGCCATGTAGTTTAGTCACCTCCAAAGCAATCTATTCTTTAAAAATCTCACTTGAGTTATGAGGATGTCCCTGATGAACTTGCGATCACAAAAGGGCTCCCAGAAAGTTTGAAAACCCCTCATGGGACAGGGATGAATGCTTTGAGAGAGAGACACACTCAGACAGATAGACTCTGGGCTCTTAGCCAGCTCAGCACCAGAGCATCATTCTCCAGGCAATGTGAGCTCTCTTTATATGGGCCCGTTCTGCACCTGCAGTAGACACACTCTATCTTTGCCTCCATCCCCATCTGATCTGTCCTCTTTTACTCTCCACCCTCTTTCTCCCAGTCATCTTTGTACTTTGGAATGAGATGTTTGACTCTTGGTCAGGTCATGTAGTTGTCTTCACCCCTAAAGTAAGCTATATATATATATTTTTTATCTCACTCGAGTTAAGAGGGGGTCCCCAATGTGGACACCTGCTCGTTGAACATCTCAATCCAAAATCATGGGCATTGCTATGGAGTTGGTCACCCCTTTGCTGCTATAACATATCAAATCAAATGTTATTGGTCACATACACATGGTCAGCAGATGTTAATGCGGGTGTAGCTAAATGCTTGTGCTTCTAGTTCCGACCGTGCAGTAATATCTAACAAGTAGTCTAACAATTTCACAACAACTACCTTATACACACAAGTGTAAAGGAATGAATAAGAACATGTACATATAGATATATGGGTGAGAAATGGCCGGACAGCATAGACAAGATGCAGTAGATGGTATAGAGTACAGTATATCCATATGAGATGAGTAATGTAGGATATGTAAACATTATATAAAGTGGCATTGCTTTAAAGTGACTAGTGATACATTTATTACATCCAATTTTTTATTATTAAAGCAGCCACTCAATGTTAGTGATGGCGGTTTAACAGTCTGATGGCCTTGAGATAGAAGCTGTTTTTCAGTCTCTCGGTCCCAGCTTTGATGCACCTGTACTGACCTCACCTTCTGGATGATAGCGGTGTGAACAGGCTGGTTGTTGTCCATGATGATCTTTTCGGCCTTTCAGTGACATCGGGTGGTGTAGGTGTCCTGGAGGGCAGGTAGTTTGCCCCAGGTGATGCGTTGTGCAGACCTCACCACCCTCTGGAGAACCTTACGGTTGTGGGCGGAGCTATTGCCGTACCAGGCTGTGATGCAGCCCGACAGGATTCTCTCGATTGTGCATCTGTAAAAGTTTGTGAGTGTTTTTGGTGACAAGCCAAATTTCTTCAGCCTCCTGAGGTTGAAGAAGCGCTGCTGCGCCTTCTTCACCACGCTGTCTGTGTGGGTGGACCATTTCAGTTTCTCCGTGATGTGTACGCCGAGGAACTTAAAACTTTGCACCTTCTCCACTACTGTCCTGTCGATGTGGATAGGGGGGTGCTCCCTCTGCTGTTTCCTGAAGTCCATGATCATCTCCTTTTTTTGTTGACATTGAGTGTGAGATTATTTTCCTGACACCACACTCTGAGGGCCCTCACCTCCTCCCTGTAGGTCGTCTCATCGTTGTTGGTAATCAAACCTGCCACTGTTGTGTCGTCTGCAAACTTGATGATTGAGTTGGAGGCGTGCATGGCCACGTAGTCGTGGGTAAACAGGGAGTACAGGAGAGGGATGAGAACGCACCCTTGTGGGGCCCCAGTGTTGAGGATCAGCGGGGTGGAGATGTTGTTTCCTATCAGAAAGTCCAGGACCTAGTTGCACAGGGTGGGGTCGAGACCCAGGATTAATGACGAGTTTAGAGGGTACTATGGTGTTAAATACTGAGCTGTAATCGATGAACAGCATTCTTACATAGGTATTCCTCTTGTTTGGATGGGTTTGGGCAGTGTGCAGTGTGATTGTGATTGCGTTGTCTGTGGACCTATTGGGTCGGTAAGCAAATTGGAGTGGGTCTAGAGTGTCAAATAGGGTGGAGGTGATATGATCCTTGACTAGTCTCTCAAAGCACTTCATGATGATTGAAGTGAGTGCCACGGGGTGATAGTCGTTTAGCTCAGTTACTATAGCTTTCTTGGGAACAGGAACAATGGTGGCCCTCTTGAAGCATGTGGGAACAGCAGACTGGGATAGGGATTGATTGAATATGTCCATAAACACACCAGCTAGCTGGTCTGCACATGCTCTGAGGACGCGGCTGGGGATGCCATCTGGTCCAGCAGCCTTGCGATGGTTAACACGTCTAAATGTTTTACTCACGTTGGCGAAAGAGAGCCCGCAGGTTTTGGTAGCGGGCCGTGTCAGTGGCACTGTATTGTCCTCAAAGCGAGCAAAGAAGTTGTTAAGTTTGTCTGGGAGCAAGACATCGGTGTCCACGACAGGGCTGGTTTTCTTTTTGTAATTTGTGATTGACTACCCCTGCCACATACCTCTCGTGTCTGAGCCGTTGATTTGCGACTCTACTTTGTCTCTATACTGACACTTAGCTTGTTTGAGGGAATAGCTACACTGTTTGTATTCGGTCATATTTCCGGTCGCCTTGCCATGATTAAAAGCAGTGGTTCGCACTTTCAGTTTTGAGTGAATGCTGCCATCAATCCACGGTTTCTGATTGGGGAAGTTTTTAATTGTCACTGTGGGTACAACATCACCGATGCACTTGCTAATAAACTCCTTCACCGAATCAGTGTATACAGTGGGGAGAACAAGTATTTGATACGCTGCCAATTTTGCAGGTTTTCCTACTTATAAAGCATGTAGAGGTCTGTAATTTTTTATCATAGGTACACACATCTAAAACAAAAATTCAGAAAATCACATTGTATTATTTTTAAGTAATTAGGGGACAGGATGACTGCACCGTATTGAGGGGAGGATGGATGGGGCCATGTATCGCGAGACGGCAGTGTATCAAATACTTGTTCTCCCCACTGTACATCAATGTTGTTGTCCGATGCTATCCGGAACATATCCCAGTTAACGTGATCAAAGCATTCTTGAAGAGTGGAATCAGATTGGTCGGACCAGCGTTGAACAGACCTGAGCACGGGTGTTTCCTGTTTTAGTTTCTGTCTGTAGGCTGGGAGCAACAAAATGGAGTCGTGGTCAGATTTGCCGAAAGGAGGTCGAGGGAGGTCTTTGTATGCGTCGCGGAAGTTAGAGTAACAATGATCCAGAATAATGCCAGCCCGGGTCGCACATTCGATATGCTGATAATATTTAGGGAGCCTTGTTTTCAGATTAGCCTTGTTAAAATCCCCCGCTACAATAAATGCAGCCTCAGGATGTATGGTTTCCAGTTTACATAGAGTCCAATGAAGTTCTTTCAGGGCTGTCAAGGTGTCTGCTTGGGTGGGATATACACAGCTGTGATTATATCGAAGAGAGTTCTCTTGGCTAGATAATGCGGTCTGCATTTGATTGGAAGGAATTCTAGGTCTGGTGAACAAAAGGACTTGCGTTCCGGTATGTTGTTATGATCACACCACGACTCGTTAATCATAAGGCTTACCCCCCCCCCGCCCTTCTTCTTACCAGAGAAGCCTCCACTCTTCTGGGAAGGCTTTCCACTAGATGTTGGAACAATGCTGCAGGGACTTCAAATCAAATTAAAGTGTATTTGTCACGTGCGCTGAATACAACAGGTGTAGTAGACCTTACAGTGATATGCTTACTTACAGGCTCTAACCAATAGTGCAAAAAAGGTATTAGGTGAACAATAGGTAAGTAAAGAAATAAAACAACAGTAAAAAGACAGTGAAAAATAACAGCAGCAAGGCTATATACAGTAGCGAGGCTATATACAGTAGCGAGGCTATATACAGTAGCGAGGCTATAAAAGCTGTGAGGCTACATACAGACACTGGTTAGTCAGGCTGATTGAGGTAGTATGTACATGTAGATATGGTTAAAGTTACTATGCATATATGATGAACAGAGAGTAGCAGAAGTGTAAAAAGAGGGGTTGGCGGGTGGTGGGACACAATGCAGATAGCCCGGTTAGCCAATGTGTGGGAGCACTGGTTGGTCGAGGCAATTAAGGTAGTATGTACATGAATGTATAGTTAAAGTAACTATGAATATATGATCAGAGAGTAACAGCAGCGTAAAAGAGGGGTTGTCGGGGGGGGCACACAAAGCAAATAGTCTGGGTAGCCATTTGATTACCTGTTCAGGAGTCTTATGACTTGGGGGTAAAAACTGTTGAGAAGCCTTTTTGTCCTAGACTTGGCACTCCGGTACCGCTTGCAATGCGGTAGTAGAGAGAACAGTGTATGACTGGGGTGGCTGGGTTCTTGATCATTTTTAGGGCCTTCCTCTGACATCGCCTGGTGTAGAGGTCCTGGATGGCAGGCAGTTTAGCCCCAGTGATGTACTGGGCCATACGCAGTACCCTCTGTAGTACCTTGAGGTCGGAGGCAGAGCAATTGCCGTACCAGGCAGTGATGCAACCAGTCAGGATGCTCTCGCTGTTGCAGCTGTAGAACCTTTTTAGGATCTCAGGACCCATGCCAAATCATTTTAGTTTTCTGAGGGGGAATAGGCTTTGTTGTGCCCTCTTCAAGACTGTCTTGGTTTGTTTGGACCATAATAGTTTGTTGTTGACGTGGACACCAAGGAACTTGAAGCTCTCAACCTGCTCCACTGCAGCCCCGTCGAAGAGAATGGGGGCGTGCTCGGTCCTTCCTGTAGTCCACAATCATCTCTTTAGTCTTGGTTACGTTGAGGGATAGGTTGTTATTCCGGCACCACCCAGCCAAGTCTCTGACCTCCTCCCGATAGGCTGTCTCGTTGTTGTCGGTGATAAGGCCTACCTCTGCAAACTTAATGATGGTGTTGGAGTCGTGCCTGGCCATGCAGTCGTGAGTGAATAGGGAGTACAGGAAGGGACTGAGCACGCACACCTGGGGAGCTCCAGTGTTGAGGATCAGCGTGGCAGATGTGTTGCTACCTACCCTCACCACCTGGGGGCGACCTGTCAGGAAGTCCAGGATCCACTCCCTATTCTCTAGTGTCTCCCCTCACTCTCTCTCTATTCTCCAGTGTCTCCCCTCTCTCTCTCTCTATTCTCCAGTGTCTCCCTCTCTCTCTCTCTCTATTCTACAGTGTCTCCCCTCTCTCTCTCTCTCTCTCTTTCTCTCTCTCTCTCTTTTCTCCAGTGTCTCCCCTCTCTCTCTATCTCTCTCTCTCTCTCTCTCTCTCTCTCTCTCTCTCTCTCTATTCTCCAGTGTCTCCCCTCTCTCCCTCTCCCTATTCTCCAGTCTCCCCTCTCCCCATCTCCCTATTCTCCAGTTTCTCCCCTCTCCCCATCTCCCTATTCTCCAGTGTCTCCCCTCTCCCCATCTCCCTATTCTCCAGTGTCTCCCCTCTCCCCATCTCCCTATTCTCCAGTGTCTCCCCTCTCCCCATCTCCCTATTCTCCAGTGTCTCCCCTTTCCCCCTCTCTCTCTTCTTCCCCTGTTCTTCACCATGTCTCCTATTCTTCATTATTCTTCAGCGTGTCTAGTTTCCACAACCTGTTCTCTTGCTCTGGGTTTAACTCACCACCAGGCGCTCTAATGCCAGATTAAGTTAATCTGATACCATCCTAGTTGCACATTTTATTTATCAATTCAATATGACACTGCAGTGACTCTGTGCCAACATATGTAATTACTATGGAACAACTATGTGATTGAATGTCCTTTACTTCCTAGGGGAGGGGCGGTGCTACTGTTTGATGGTGTGAGGGAGCATCGTGCCACCCTTCAAGACCAATCAGAGCCCTGTAAGTACATCCTGTTTATCAACAATATTTTTGAAAACAGATCTAGTGTCAATGAATATTTATTCTCATTTACTCTTTAATAAATAAAAAGAGACACTGTTGAAGGCCAAGTGTAGGCCCTGAGTATGCTGTACTGACTGATTCTGTTCGGTTCTGTTGAAAACAGACCACCAACTGAACTCAGTTTAAATTCAGTTCTTGATGGTTTAGAACAGGCTACATCCAGTGAGGGATGGGAGATGTAGTAGTTCTGCCATCCTCTGATCTCTTTTCTCTTCATCTTCCATGTCACGAAACAAAACCAAACTGTCACGTGCATAGAGGACTTCGTTAGTTTAATATATCTCCTCCCTTTCTTCCTAATGCCAGTGAAAAGGGAGAAGGGGGTGTGTGTTACCGCTCTTATGACACCTACCCAGAGGTAGCCAGTATCCAGACCTACCCAGAGACAGCCAGTATCCAGACCTACCCAGCCAGTATCTAGACCTACCCAGAGGCAGCCAGTATCCAGACCTACCCAGAGACAGCCAGTATCCAGACCTACCCAGAGGCAGCCAGTATCCAGACCTACCAGAGGCAGCCAGTATCCAGACCTACCCAGAGGCAGCCAGTATCCAGACCTACCAGAGGCAGCCAGTATCCAGACCTACCCAGAGGCAGTCTCACTCCCTACGTCCCTCCTTCCCCTACTCCCTACAGCCCTCCTTGCCTCACTCCCTACAGCCCTCCTTGCCTGTCTGTTTGCCTTGGCCCCTCAATTTGGCCCACACACTCCCCCCTTCCTTCTCCGATGCAGCCCGCTCCCCCACCCTCCTCTCCCCTCTCTCCTTCCAGTCTTTCCTCAGTAACAATGCTATTGGAGCCCCGTCTTTCCTTTATTCCCTCTCTCCTTCTGTCCCTCCCTCCTTCCCTCTCCAGCAACACCAACATCTGTGAGTCTTCCCGGGCCTCGGCCTATTCTCCCCCTAACTGCTCCATTATCAGGCTTCATTCACTTGTAAATGCAGCCAGTGATACTTTTGATAGGCCTTTCATCCACAACGCAGAGTCAGAGGAGAGGAGAGGTAGGGGCAGCTGTGGAGGAGAGGGAAGGGGGCTGGGATAGGAGGAGGGAAAGGGCGAGGAGGGGGACAATGTAGGGACAACTGTGAAAAGGGGTTCCAAGTCTTTTTTGTGAAATCATTTTGGGCTGTTGGTGGGACAGACAAGTCGTCCTCTTTCCTCTCCTCTATCCTTCTTTCCTCTCTATCCTTCTTTCCTCTCCTCTATCCCTCTTTCCTCTCGTCTATCCTTCTTTCCTCTCCTCTATCCCTCTATTCTTTCCTCTATTCCTCTTTCCTCTGTACCTGAGCTCTGTTCCAGGGCTCTATACCTGAGCTCTGTACCTGGGCTCTGTTCCTGGGCTCTGTACCTGGGCTCTGAACCTGGGCTCTGTACCTGAGCTCTGTTCCGGGGCTCTGTTCCTGGGCTCTGTACCTGGGTTCTGTTCCTGGGCTCTGAACCTGGGCTCTGAACCTGGGCTCTGTACCTGAGCTCTGTTCCGGGACTTTGTTCCTGGGCTCTGTACCTGGGTTCTGTTCCTGGGCTCTGAACCTGGGCTCTGAACCTGGGCTCTCTTCCTGGGCTCTGTTACGGGGCTCTGTTACAGGGCTCTGTTCCTGGGCTCTGTTCCTGGACTCTGTTCCTGGTGTCTCTACCTGGGCTCTGTACGTGAGCTCTGAACCTGGGCTCTGTTCCTGTGCTCTGTTCCTGGGCTCTGTTCCGGGGCTCTGTACCTGAGCTCTGTTACAGGGCTCTGTTCCTGGGCTCTGTTCCTGGACTCTGTTCCTGGTGTCTCTACCTGGGCTCTGTTCCTGAGCTCTGTTCCGGGGCTCTGTTCCTGGGCTCTCTACCTGGGCTCCTGGGCACTGTACCTGGTCTCTGTTCCTGGGCACTGTACCTGGGCTCTGTTCCTGGGCTCTGTACCTAGGCTCTGTTCCTGGGCTCTGAACCTGGGCTCTGTACCTGAGCTCTGTTCTGGGGCTCTGTTCCTGGGCTCTCTACCTGGGCTCTGTTCCTGGGCACTGTACCTGGGCTCTGAACCTGGGCTCTGTACCTGAGCTCTGTTCCGGGGCTCTGTTCCTGGGCTCTGTACCTGGGCTCTGTTCCGGGGCTCTGTTCCTGGGCTCTGTTCCTGGGCAGTGTACCTGGGCTCTGTTCCTGTGCACTGTACATGGGCTCTGTACCTGAGCTCTGTTCCGGGGATCTGTTCCTGGGCTCTGTTCCGGGGCTCTGTTTCTGTGCTCTGTACCTGGGCTCTGAACCTGGGCTCTGTTCCTGGGCTCTTTTCCGGGGCTCTGAACCTGGGCTCTGAACCTGGGCTCTGAACCTGGGCTCTGTTCCGTGGATCTGTTCCGGGGCTCTGTTCCGGGGATCTGAACCTGGGCTCTGAACCTGGGCTCTGTTCCTGGGCTCTTTTCCGGGGCTCTGAACCTGGGCTCTGAACCTGGGCTCTGAACCTGGGCTCTGTTCCGTGCATCTGTTCCGGGGCTCTGTTCCGGGGATCTGAACCTGGGCTCTCTTCCTGGGCTCTGTTCCTGGGCTCTGTTCCGGGGCTCTGTTCCTGGGCTCTGTATCTAGGCTCTGTTCCTGGGCACTGTACCTGGGCTCTGTTCCGGGGCTCTGTTCCTGGGCTCTGTTCCTGGGCTCTGTTCCGGGGCTCTGTTCCTGGGCTCTCTTCCTGGGCTCTGTTCCTGGGCTCTGTTCCGGGGCTCTGTTCTGGGGCTCTGAACCTGGGCTCTGTTCCGGGGATCTGTTCCTGGGCTCTGAACCTGGGCTCTGTTCCGGGGCTCTGTTCCGGGGTTCTGTTCCTGGGATCTGAACCTTGGCTCTGAACCTGGGCTCTGTTCCTGGGCTCTTTTCCGGGGCTCTGTTCCTGGGCTCTCTACCTGGGCTCTGTTCCTGGGCACTGTACCTGGGCTCTGAACCTGGGCTCTCTTCCTGGGCTCTGTTCCGGGGCTCTGAACCTGGGCTCTGTTCCTGGGCTCTGTTCCTGGGCTCTGTTCCTGTGCTCTGTTCTGGGGATCTGTTCCGGCTCTGAACCTGGGCTCTGAACCTGGGCTCTGAACCTGGGCTCTGTTCCTGGGCTCTTTTCCGGGGCTCTGAACCTGGGCTCTGAACCTGGGCTCTGAACCTGGGCTCTGTTCCGTGCATCTGTTCCGGGGCTCTGTTCCGGGGATCTGAACCTGGGCTCTCTTCCTGGGCTCTGTTCCTGGGCTCTGTTCCGGGGCTCTGTTCCTGGGCTCTGTATCTAGGCTCTGTTCCTGGGCACTGTACCTGGGCTCTGTTCCGGGGCTCTGTTCCTGGGCTCTGTTCCTGGGCTCTGTTCCGGGGCTCTGTTCCTGGGCTCTCTTCCTGGGCTCTGTTCCTGGGCTCTGTTCCGGGGCTCTGTTCTGGGGCTCTGAACCTGGGCTCTGTTCCGGGGATCTGTTCCTGGGCTCTGAACCTGGGCTCTGTTCCGGGGCTCTGTTCCGGGGTTCTGTTCCTGGGATCTGAACATTGGCTCTGAACCTGGGCTCTGTTCCTGGGCTCTTTTCCGGGGCTCTGTTCCTGGGCTCTGTATCTAGGCTCTGTTCCTGGGCACTGTACCTGGGCTCTGAACCTGGGCTCTCTTCCTGGGCTCTGTTTCCGGGGCTCTTAAACTGTGCTCTGTTCCTGGACTCTGTTCCGGGGCTCTGTTCCTGGGCTCTCTACCTGGGCTCTGTTCCTGGGCACTGTACCTGGGCTCTGAACCTGGGCTCTCTTCCTGGGCTCTGTTCCGGGGCTCTGAACCTGGGCTCTGTTCCTGGGCTCTGTTCCTGGGCTCTGTTCCTGTGCTCTGTTCTGGGGATCTGTTCCGGCTCTGAACCTGGGCTCTGAACCTGGGCTCTGAACCTGGGCTCTGAACCTGGGCTCTGTTCCGGGGCTCTGTTCCGGGGCTCTGTTCCGGGGCTCTGTTCCTGGGATCTGTTCCGGAGCTCTGATCCTGGGCTCTGTTCCGCTGATCTGTTCCGGGGCTCTGAACCTGGGCTCTGTACCTGGGCTCTGTTCCGGGGCTTTGTTCCTGGGCTCTGTTCCGGGGATCTGTTCCTGGGCTCTGTTCCTGTGCTCTGTTCTGGGGATCTGTTCCGGCTCTGAACCGGGGCTCTGTTCCTGGGCTCTGTTCCGGGGCTCTGAACCTGGGCTCTGTTCCGGGGCTCTGTTCCGGTGATCTGTTCCGGGGTTCTGTTCCTGGGCTCTGAACCTGGGCTCTGAACCTGGGCTCTGTTCCTGGGCTCTTTTCCGGGGCTCTGTTCCTGGGCTCTGTACCTAAGCTCTGTTCCTGGGCACTGTACCTGGGCTCTGAACCTGGGCTCTCATCCTGGGCTCTGTTCCCGGGGCTCTGAACCTGTGCTCTGTTCCTGGACTCTGTTCCGGGGCTCTGTTCCTGGGCTCTCTACCTGGGCTCTGTTCCTGGGCACTGTACCTGGGCTCTGAACCTGGGCTCTCTTCCTGGGCTCTGTTCCGGGGCTCTGTTCCGGGGATCTGTTCCTGGGCTCTGTTCCGAGGCTCTGAACCTGGGCTCTGTTCCGGGGCTCTGTTCCGGGGATCTGTTCCGGGGATCTGAACCTGGGCTCTGAACCTGGGCTCTGAACCTGGGCTCTGTTCCGGGGATCTGTTCCTGGGCTCTGTTCCGGGGATCTGAACCTGGGCTCTGAACCGGGGCTCTGTTCCTGGGCTCTGTTCTGGGGCTCTGAACCTGGGCTCTGTTCCGGGGCTCTGTTCCGGGGATCTGTTCCGGGGCTCTGAACCTGGGCTCTGTACCTGGGCTCTGTTCTGGGGCTTTGTTCCTGGGCTCTGTTCCGGGGATCTGTTCCTGGGCTCTGTTCCTGGGCTCTGTTCCGGGGATCTGTTCCTGGGCTCTGTTCCGAGGCTCTGAACCTGGGCTCTGTTCCGGGGCTCTGTTCCGGGGCTCTGTTCCGGGGCTCTGTTCCGGGGATCTGTTCCGGGGATCTGAACCTGGGCTCTGAACCTGGGCTCTGTTCCGGGGCTCTGTTCCGGGGCTCTGTTCCGGGGCTCTGTTCCGGGGCTCTGTTCCGGGGCTCTGAACCTGGGCTTTGAACCTGGGCTCTGTTCCTAGAATCTATTCCGGGGCTCTGAAGCTGGGCTCTGAACCTGGGCTCTGAACCTGGGCTCTGAACCTGGGCTCTGTTCCGGTGCTCTGTTCCGGGGCTCTGAACCTGGGCTCTGTTCCGGGGCTATGTTCCGGGGATCTGTACCTGGGCTCTGTTCCGGGGCTTTGTTCCTGGGCTCTGTTCCGGGGCTCTGTTCCTGGGATCTGTTCCTGGGGTCTGTTCCGGGGCTCTGAACCTGGGCTCTGAACCTGGGCTTTGTTCCTGGGCTCTATTCCGGGGCTCTGTTCCTGGGATCTGTTCCTGGGGTCTGTTCCGGGGCTCT
Organism: Oncorhynchus clarkii lewisi; assembly: GCF_045791955.1. NCBI lineage: Eukaryota > Metazoa > Chordata > Actinopteri > Salmoniformes > Salmonidae > Oncorhynchus > Oncorhynchus clarkii. The sequence goes on along the minus strand of NC_092158.1, from coordinate 13,838,941 downwards.
GAACCTGGGCTCTTAACCTGGGCTCTGAACCGGGGCTCTGTTCCTGGGCTCTGTTCCGGGGCTCTGAACCTGGGCTCTGTTCCGGGGCTCTGTTCCGGTGATCTGTTCCGGGGTTCTGTTCCTGGGCTCTGAACCTGGGCTCTGAACCTGGGCTCTGTTCCTGGGCTCTTTTCCGGGGCTCTGTTCCTGGGCTCTGTACCTAAGCTCTGTTCCTGGGCACTGTACCTGGGCTCTGAACCTGGGCTCTCATCCTGGGCTCTGTTCCCGGGGCTCTGAACCTGTGCTCTGTTCCTGGACTCTGTTCCGGGGCTCTGTTCCTGGGCTCTCTACCTGGGCTCTGTTCCTGGGCACTGTACCTGGGCTCTGAACCTGGGCTCTCTTCCTGGGCTCTGTTCCGGGGCTCTGTTCCGAGGCTCTGAACCTGGGCTCTGTTCCGGGGCTCTGTTCCGGGGCTCTGTTCCGGGGATCTGTTCCGGGGATCTGAACCTGGGCTCTGAACCTGGGCTCTGAACCTGGGCTCTGTTCCGGGGATCTGTTCCTGGGCTCTGTTCCGGGGATCTGAACCTGGGCTCTGAACCGGGGCTCTGTTCCTGGGCTCTGTTCTGGGGCTCTGAACCTGGGCTCTGTTCCGGGGCTCTGTTCCGGGGCTCTGTTCCGGGGATCTGTTCCGGGGATCTGAACCTGGGCTCTGAACCTGGGCTCTGAACCTGGGCCCAGGTTCAGAGCCCCGGAACAGATCCCCATCTGTTCCGGGGCTCTGAACCTGGGCTCTGTACCTGGGCTCTGTTCTGGGGCTTTGTTCCTGGGCTCTGTTCCGGGGATCTGTTCCTGGGCTCTGTTCCTGGGCTCTGTTCCGGGGATCTGTTCCTGGGCTCTGTTCCGAGGCTCTGAACCTGGGCTCTGTTCCGGGGCTCTGTTCCGGGGCTCTGTTCCGGGGCTCTGAACCTGGGCTCTGAACCTGGGCTCTGAACCTGGGCTCTGTTCCGGGGCTCTGTTCCTGTGCTCTGTTCCGGGGCTCTGTTCCGGGGATCTGAACCTGGGCTCTGAACCTGGGCTCTGAACCTGGGCCCAGGTTCAGAGCCCCGGAACAGATCCCCATCTGTTCCGGGGCTCTGAACCTGGGCTCTGTACCTGGGCTCTGTTCTGGGGCTTTGTTCCTGGGCTCTGTTCCGGGGATCTGTTCCTGGGCTCTGTTCCTGGGCTCTGTTCCGGGGATCTGTTCCTGGGCTCTGTTCCGAGGCTCTGAACCTGGGCTCTGTTCCGGGGCTCTGTTCCGGGGCTCTGTTCCGGGGCTCTGAACCTGGGCTCTGAACCTGGGCTCTGAACCTGGGCTCTGTTCCGGGGCTCTGTTCCTGTGCTCTGTTCCGGGGCTCTGTTCCGGGGCTCTGTTCCGGGGCTCTGAACCTGGGCTTTGAACCTGGGCTCTGTTCCTGGAATCTATTCCGGGGCTCTGAAGCTGGGCTCTGAACCTGGGCTCTGAACCTGGGCTCTGAACCTGGGCTCTGTTCCGGGGCTCTGTTCCGGGGCTCTGAACCTGGGCTCTGAACCTGGGCTCTGTTCCGGGGCTATGTTCCGGGGATCTGTACCTGGGCTCTGTTCCGGGGCTTTGTTCCTGGGCTCTGTTCCGGGGCTCTGTTCCTGGGATCTGTTCCTGGGGTCTGTTCCGGGGCTCTGAACCTGGGCTCTGAACCTGGGCTTTGTTCCTGGGCTCTATTCCGGGGCTCTGTTCCTGGGATCTGTTCCTGGGGTCTGTTCCGGGGCTCTGAACCTGGGCTCTTAACCTGGGCTCTGAACCGGGGCTCTGTTCCTTGGCTCTGTTCCGGGGCTCTGAACCTGGGCTCTGTTCCGGGGCTCTGTTCCGGTGATCTGTTCCGGGGTTCTGTTCCTGGGCTCTGAACCTGGGCTCTGAACCTGGGCTCTGTTCCTGGGCTCTTTTCCGGGGCTCTGTTCCTGGGCTCTGTACCTAAGCTCTGTTCCTGGGCACTGTACCTGGGCTCTGAACCTGGGCTCTCATCCTGGGCTCTGTTCCCGGGGCTCTGAACCTGTGCTCTGTTCCTGGACTCTGTTCCGGGGCTCTGTTCCTGGGCTCTCTACCTGGGCTCTGTTCCTGGGCACTGTACCTGGGCTCTGAACCTGGGCTCTCTTCCTGGGCTCTGTTCCGGGGCTCTGAACCTGGGCTCTGTTCCTGGGCTCTGTTCCTGGGCTCTGTTCCTGTGCTCTGTTCTGGGGCTCTGTTCCGGGGCTCTGTTCCGGGGCTCTGTTCCGGGGATCTGTTCCGGGGCTCTGATCCTGGGCTTTGTTCCGGGGATCTGTTCCGGGGCTCTGAACCTGGGCTCTGTACCTGGGCTCTGTTCCGGGGCTCTGTTCCTGGGCTCTGTTCCGGGGATCTGTTCCGGGGCTCTGAACCTGGGCTCTGATCCTGGGCTCTGTTCCGGGGATCTGTTCCGGGGCTCTGAACCTGGGCTCTGAACCTGGGCTCTGTACCTGAGCTCTCTTCCGGGGCTCTGTTCCTGGGCTCTGTTCCGGGGATCTGTTCCGGGGCTCTGAACCTGGGCTCTGATCCTGGGCTCTGTTCCGGGGATCTGTTCCGGGGATCTGTTCCGGGGCTCTGAACCTGGGCTCTGATCCTGGACTCTGTTCCGGGGCTCTGTTCCTGGGCTCTCTACCTGGGCTCTGAACCTGGGCTCTGAACCTGGGCTCTGAACCTGGGCTCTGTTCCGGGGCTCTGTTCCGGGGCTCTGTTCCTGGGCTCTATTCCGGGGCTCTGTTCCTGGGATCTCTAGTGGGCTCTGAACCTGGGCTCTGAACCTGGGCTCTGTTCCTGGGCTCTGTTCCGGGGCTCTGTTCCTGGGCTCTCTACCTGGGCTCTGAAACTGGGCTCTGAACCTGGGCTCTGAACCTGGGCTCTGTTCCGGGGCTCTGTTCCGGGGCTCTGTTCCTGGGCTCTCTACCTGGGCTCTGAACCTGGGCTCTGAACCTGGGCTCTGAACCTGGGCTCTGTTCCGGGGCTCTGTTCCGGGGCTCTGTTCCTGGGCTCTGAACCTGGGCTCTGTTCCGGGGCTCTGTTCCGGGGATCTGTTCCTGGGCTCTGAACCTGGGCTCTTAACCTGGGCTCTGAACCTGGGCTCTGTTCCGGGGATCTGTTCCTGGGCTCTGTTCCGGGGATCTGAACCTGGGCTCTGAACCGGGGCTCTGTTCCTGGGCTCTGTTCCGGGGCTCTGAACCTGGGCTCTGTTCCGGGGCTCTGTTCCGGGGATCTGTTCCGGGGTTCTGTTCCTGGGCTCTGAACCTGGGCTCTGAACCTGGGCTCTGTTCCGGGGCTCTGTTCCTGTGCTCTGTTCCGGGGCTCTGTTCCGGGGCTCTGTTCCGGGGCTCTGAACCTGGGCTTTGAACCTGGGCTCTGTTCCTGGAATCTATTCCGGGGCGCTGAAGCTGGGCTCTGAACCTGGGCTCTGAACCTGGGCTCTGAACCTGGGCTCTGTTCCGGGGCTCTGTTCCGGGGCTCTGAACCTGGGCTCTGAACCTGGGCTCTGTTCCGGGGCTATGTTCCGGGGATCTGTACCTGGGCTCTGTTCCGGGGCTTTGTTCCTGGGCTCTGTTCCGGGGCTCTGTTCCTGGGATCTGTTCCTGGGGTCTGTTCCGGGGCTCTGAACCTGGGCTCTGAACCTGGGCTTTGTTCCTGGGCTCTATTCCGGGGCTCTGTTCCTGGGATCTGTTCCTGGGGTCTGTTCCGGGGCTCTGAACCTGGGCTCTTAACCTGGGCTCTGAACCGGGGCTCTGTTCCTGGGCTCTGTTCCGGGGCTCTGAACCTGGGCTCTGTTCCAGGGCTCTGTTCCGGTGATCTGTTCCGGGGTTCTGTTCCTGGGCTCTGAACCTGGGCTCTGAACCTGGGCTCTGTTCCTGGGCTCTGTTCCTGGGCTCTGTACCTAAGCTCTGTTCCTGGGCACTGTACCTGGGCTCTGAACCTGGGCTCTCATCCTGGGCTCTGTTCCCGGGGCTCTGAACCTGTGCTCTGTTCCTGGACTCTGTTCCGGGGCTCTGTTCCTGGGCTCTCTACCTGGGCTCTGTTCCTGGGCACTGTACCTGGGCTCTGAACCTGGGCTCTCTTCCTGGGCTCTGTTCCGGGGCTCTGAACCTGGGCTCTGTTCCTGGGCTCTGTTCCTGGGCTCTGTTCCTGTGCTCTGTTCTGGGGCTCTGTTCCGGGGCTCTGTTCCGGGGCTCTGTTCCGGGGATCTGTTCCGGGGCTCTGATCCTGGGCTCTGTTCCGGGGATCTGTTCCGGGGCTCTGAACCTGGGCTCTGTACCTGGGCTCTGTTCCGGGGCTCTGTTCCTGGGCTCTGTTCCGGGGATCTGTTCCGGGGCTCTGAACCTGGGCTCTGATCCTGGGCTCTGTTCCGGGGATCTGTTCCGGGGCTCTGAACCTGGGCTCTGAACCTGGGCTCTGTACCTGAGCTCTCTTCCGGGGCTCTGTTCCTGGGCTCTGTTCCGGGGATCTGTTCCGGGGCTCTGAACCTGGGCTCTGATCCTGGGCTCTGTTCCGGGGATCTGTTCCGGGGATCTGTTCCGGGGCTCTGAACCTGGGCTCTGATCCTGGACTCTGTTCCGGGGCTCTGTTCCTGGGCTCTCTACCTGGGCTCTGAACCTGGGCTCTGAACCTGGGCTCTGTTCCGGGGCTCTGTTCCGGGGCTCTGTTCCTGGGCTCTATTCCGGGGCTCTGTTCCTGGGATCTCTAGTGGGCTCTGAACCTGGGCTCTGAACCTGGGCTCTGTTCCTGGGCTCTGTTCCGGGGCTCTGTTCCTGGGCTCTCTACCTGGGCTCTGAAACTGGGCTCTGAACCTGGGCTCTGAACCTGGGCTCTGTTCCGGGGCTCTGTTCCGGGGCTCTGTTCCTGGGCTCTCTACCTGGGCTCTGAACCTGGGCTCTGAACCTGGGCTCTGAACCTGGGCTCTGTTCCGGGGCTCTGTTCCGGGGCTCTGTTCCTGGGCTCTGAACCTGGGCTCTGTTCCGGGGCTCTGTTCCGGGGATCTGTTCCTGGGCTCTGAACCTGGGCTCTTAACCTGGGCTCTGAACCTGGGCTCTGTTCCGGGGATCTGTTCCTGGGCTCTGTTCCGGGGATCTGAACCTGGGCTCTGAACCGGGGCTCTGTTCCTGGGCTCTGTTCCGGGGCTCTGAACCTGGGCTCTGTTCCGGGGCTCTGTTCCGGGGATCTGTTCCGGGGTTCTGTTCCTGGGCTCTGAACCTGGGCTCTGAACCTGGGCTCTGTTCCTGGGCTCTTTTCCGGGGCTCTGTTCCTGGGCTCTGTACCTAAGCTCTGTTCCTGGGCACTGTACCTGGGCTCTGAACCTGGGCTCTCATCCTGGGCTCTGTTCCCGGGGCTCTGAACCTGTGCTCTGTTCCTGGACTCTGTTCCGGGGCTCTGTTCCTGGGCTCTCTACCTGGGCTCTGTTCCTGGGCACTGTACCTGGGCTCTCTTCCTGGGCTCTGTTCCGGGGCTCTGAACCTGGGCTCTGTTCCTGGGCTCTGTTCCTGGGCTCTGTTCCTGTGCTCTGTTCTGGGGCTCTGTTCCGGGGCTCTGTTCCGGGGCTCTGTTCCGGGGATCTGTTCCGGGGCTCTGATCCTGGGCTCTGTTCCGGGGATCTGTTCCGGGGCTCTGAACCTGGGCTCTGTACCTGGGCTCTGTTCCGGGGCTCTGTTCCTGGGCTCTGTTCCGGGGATCTGTTCCGGTGCTCTGAACCTGGGCTCTGATCCTGGGCTCTGTTCCGGGGATCTGTTCCGGGGCTCTGAACCTGGGCTCTGATCCTGGGCTCTGTTCCGGGGATCTGTTCCGGGGCTCTGAACCTGGGCTCTGAACCTGGGCTCTGTACCTGGGCTCTGTTCCGGGGCTCTGTTCCTGGGCTCTCTACCTGGGCTCTGAACCTGGGCTCTGAACCTGGGCTCTGAACCTGGGCTCTGTTCTGGGGCTCTGTTCCGGAGCTCTGTTCCTGGGCTCTATTCCGGGGCTCTGTTCCTGGGCTCTCTAGTGGGCTCTGAACCTGGGCTCTGAACCTGGGCTCTGTTCCTGGGCTCTGTTCCGGGGCTCTGTTCCTGGGCTCTCTACCTGGGTTCTGAACCTGGGCTCTGAACCTGGGCTCTGAACCTGGGCTCTGTTCCGGGGCTCTGTTCCGGGGCTCTGTTCCTGGGCTCTCTACCTGGGCTCTGAACCTGGGCTCTGAACCTGGGCTCTGAACCTGGGCTCTGTTCCGGGGCTCTGTTCCTGGGCTCTGAACCTGGGCTCTGTTCCGGGGCTCTGTTCCTGGGCTCTCTACCTGGGCTCTGAACCTGGGCTCTGAACCTGGGCTCTGTTCCGGGGCTCTGTTCCGGGGCTCTGTTCCGGGGCTCTGTTCCGGGGCTCTGAACCTGTCCACTCCCCTGATTGACTCCATAGTAGAGGGGACTGTGTGAATGTCCACTCCCCTCTTTGACTCCATAGTAGAGGGGACTGTGTGAAAGTCCACTCCCCTGACTGACCCCGTAGTAGAGGGGACTGTGAGAATGTCCACTCCCCTGTTTGACCCCATAGTAGAGGGGACTGTGAGAATGTCCACTCCCCTGATTGACTCCATAGTAGAGGGGACTGTGTGAATGTCCACTCCCCTGTTTGACCCGATAGTAGAGGGGACTGTGTGAATGTCCACTCCCCTGATTGACTCCATAGTAGAGGGGACTGTGTGAATGTCCACTCCCCTGTTTGACCCCATAGTAGAGGGGACTGTGTGAATGTCCACTCCCCTCTTTGACCCCATAGTAGAGGGGACTGTGAGAATGTCCACTCCCCTCTTTGACCCCATAGTAGAGGGGACTGTGAGAATGTCCACTCCCCTGACTGACCCCGTAGTAGAGGGGACTGTGTGAATGTCCACTCCCCTGTTTGACTCCATACTAGAGGAAACTGTGAAAGGTGTGATTTGAGTTCTTCTGACCTCTGCAAACAAAGTGTTTGGTGTCCGTGGCGCAGGGGTCTCCACGACAACCTGAATACAAAAGTTGACCAGAGCACAGAATGTGAGCCAGGGATGACCTTGGTGTTCTCTCTCACTCTCTCTGTGTGTGTTGGGGGTAGTGGTATTCAGCCTGCCATTCCCTTCTTCTCAGGACCGGGGTTACATGAGGAAATACATGGAGACCTGGTTTACATGGAGACCTGGGTTACATGGAGAACTGGGTTACATGGAGACCTGGGTTACATGGAGACCTGGGTTACATGGAGACCTGGGTTACATGAGGAAATACATGGAGACCTGGGTTACATGGAGACCTGGGTTACATGGAGACCTGGGTTACATGAGGAAATACATGGAGACCTGGGTTACATGGAGACCTGGGTTACATGGAGACCTGGGTTACACGGAGATCTGGGTTACATGGAGACCTGGGTTACATGGAGAACTGGGTCACATGGAGACCTGGGTTACATGGAGACCTGGGTTACATGGAAACCTGGGTTACATGGAGACCTGGGTTACATGGAGACCTGGGTTACATGGGGACCTGGGTTACATGGAGACCTGGGTTACATGGAGACCTGGGTTACATGGAGACCTGGGTTACCTGGGGACCTGGGTTACATGGAGACCTCGGTTACATGAGGAAATACATGGAGACCTGGGTTACATGGAGACCTGGGTTACATGGAGACCTGGCTTACATGGAGACATGGGTTACATGGAGACCTGGGTTACATGAGGAAATACATGGAGACCTGGGTTACATGGAGACCTGGGTTACATGGAGACCTGGGTTACATGGAGATCTGGGTTACATGGAGGCCTGGGTTACATGGAGAACTGGGTCACATGGAGAACTGGGTTACATGGAGACCTGGGTTACATGGAAACCTGGGTTACATGGAGACCTGGGTTACATGGGGACCTGGGTTACATGGGGACCTGGGTTACATGGAGACCTGGGTTACATGGAGACCTGGGTTACATGGAGACCTGGGTTACATGGGGACCTGGGTTACATGGAGACCTGGGTTACATGGAGAACTGGGTTACATGAGGAAATACATGGAGACCTGGGTGACATGGAGAACTGGGTTACATGGAGACCTGGGTTACATGGAGACCTGGGTTACATGGAGACCTGGGTTACATGGAGATCTGGGTTACATGGAGACCTGGGTTACATGGAGACCTGGGTTACATGGAGACCTGGGTTACATGGAAACCTGGGTTACATGGAGACCTGGGTTACATGGAGACCTGGGTTCCATGGAGACCTGGGTTCCATGGGGACCTGGGTTACATGGAGACCTGGGTTACATGGAGACCTGGGTTACATGGAGACCTGGGTTACATGGGGACCTGGGTTACATGGAGACCTTGGTTACATGAGGAAATACATGGAGACCTGGGTTACATGGAGACCTGGGTTACATGGAGACCTGGCTTACATGGAGACCTGGGTTACATGGAGACCTGGGTTACATGAGGAAATACATGGAGACCTGGGTTACATGGAGACCTGGGTTACATGGGGATCTGGGTTACATGGAGACCTGGGTTACATGGAGAACTGGGTCACATGGAGACATGGGTTACATGGAGACCTGGGTTACATGGAAACCTGGGTTACATGGAGACCTGGGTTACACGGGGACCTGGGTTACATGGGGACCTGGGTTACATGGAGAACTGGGTTACATGGAGACCTGGGTTACATGGAGACCTGGGTTACATGGGGACCTGGGTTACATGGAGACCTGGGTTACATGGAGAACTGGGTTACATGAGGAAATACATGGAGACCTGGGTGACATGGAGAACTGGGTTACATGGAGACCTGGGTTACATGGAGACCTGGGTTACATGGAGACCGTATTTATCTTTAACCTCTATGATCAAATCAAATTGTATTTGTCACATGTGCAAAAAAATACCTTACTGTGAAATGCTTCCAAGCGCTTAACAATGCAGGCTCTAAACCCACCCTGCCAAAGACACACCCCCCCCCCTTCACACACACACACTCACACACACACACACACACACACACACACACACACACACACACACACACACACACACACACACACACACACACACACACACACACACACACACACACACACACACACACACAGAGAAAATGTCTCCTCACATCTCCAGCCAGCAAGATGGATGAGTTTATTCCCACCCACAGATAACAACCATAATGACCATAATAAGAATAAGAGAGGGGATGCTTTGAGCCCGCTGTTCAGACACCCTTTCCCCTCCCACCCACACAGAGCTATCCCAGAATGCACCTACACGGAGCATGTGACACACGTTCCTCTTTTCCCTCCTTCTCTCCATTCTCCTCCACCCCTTCGTTCACTCCACCTGCACTGTGCAGCTCCCAGTCTCTGCTACAGCCTCTGAAAAAGACCTACAGGGTCATATTGAAACGGACAGAAACAGGCTGAACTTGGGAGGGACTACCTGGACTTGGGAGGGACTACCTGAACTTGGGAGGGACTACCTGAACTTGTCCAAAAACAATCTCTTGTTTTAGTTTTCCGTTGCAAAACATGGTTTTCCGTTTCCCTTTGCACATCCTAATGAATACGATCCAGGACAATGAAGGCAGACCAGACAGACACTGAGTCCACAGTGTCTCTGCCCCCTGACCTCTAAGTCTCTCTGAAGGGAAATCGACAGTCAGGGTGGGGGGTGTGATAGACTTCAGTGGTTTTTGCGAGAGAGTGTACCTTCCTTCCACAAAGGAGAAATTATGAGAGAGGAGTGATTGGCTTCTGTTTTTAGAAGTGTGCTGAGGTACCAAGTCAATATTCATTGCCTTTCCTCTGCACTGAGGCAAGCATTACTCTTCTTAATAGCTGCTGGGGAGAGGGAGAGAGAGAGGGAGAGGGAGAGGGAGAGGGAGAGGGAGAGGGAGAGAGAGAGAGAGATGGAGATAGAGATAGAGATAGAGATAGAGATAGAGATGGAGAGAGAGAGGGAGAGAGAGAGGGAGAGGGAGAGGGAGAGGGAGAGATGGAGATAGAGATGGAGAGAGGGGGAAGCAGAGAGAGATGGAGATAGAGATGGAGAGAGAGATGGAGAGAGAGATGGAGAGAGGGGGAAGAAGAGAGAGAGAGAGAGATGGAGATAGAGATGGAGAGTGGGGGAAGAAGAGAGAGATGGAGATAGAGATGGAGAGAGGGGGAAGAAGAGAGAGATGGAGATAGGGGGAAGAAGAGAGAGATGGAGATAGAGATGGAGAGAGGGGGAAGAAGAGAGAGGTGGAGAGAGAGATGGAGAGAGATATGGAGATAGAGATGGAGAGAGGGGATAGAAGAGAGGGGTGGCGAGAGAGATGGAGAAAGGGGGAAGAAGAGAGAGATGGAGAGAGAGATGGAGAGAGATGGAGATAAAGATGGAGAGTGGGGGAAGAAGAGAGAGATGGAGTGAGAGATGGAGATAGAGATGGAGAGAGGGGGAAGAAGAGAGATGGAGAGAGAGATGGAGAGAGATATGGAGATAGAGATGGAGAGAGGGGGAAGAAGAGAGAGGTGGAGAGATAGATGGAGAAAGGGGAAGAAGAGAGAGATGGAGAGAGAGATGGAGATAGAGATGGAGAGAAGGGGAAGAAGAGAGAGATGGAGAGAGATGGAGATAGAGATGGAGAGAGGGGGAAGAAGAGAGAGATGGAGTGAGAGATGGAGATAGAGATGGAGAGAGGGGGAAGAAGAGAGAGATGGAGAGAGAGATGGAGATAGAGATGGAGCGAGGGGGAAGAAGAGAGAGATGGAGAGAGAGGGAAGAGAGAGATGGAGAGAGAGGGAAGAAGAACGAGATGGAGAGAGGGGGAAGAGAGAGGGAAGAAGAGAGAGATGGAGAGAGAGATGGGGAGAGGGGGAAGAAGAGAGAAATGGAGAGAGATGGAGATAGACATGGAGAGAGGGGGAAGGAGAGAGAGATGGAGATAGAGATGGAGAGAGGGGGAAGAAGAGAGAGATGGAGAGAGAGATGGAGATAGAGATGGAGAGAGGGGGAAGAAGAGAGAGATGGAGAGAGGGGGAAGGAGAGAGAGATGGAGAGAGAGGGAAGAAGAGAGAGATGGAGAGAGGGGGAAGAGAGAGGGAAGAAGAGAGAGATGGAGAGAGAGATGGAGATAGACATGGAGAGAGGGGGAAGGAGATAGAGATGGAGATAGAGATGGAGAGAAAGGGAAGAAGAGAGAGGTGGAGAGAGAGATGGAGATAGAGATGGAGAGAAAGGGAAGAAGAGAGAGGGGATCTGGGCAGGGAGGAAGGGAGGCTGATCATTACACTCGTGAAGAGGTCTAACAACCATCCAATTAACCTCATACTGCCTCTGTGGCGTGACTCGCCCCCCCCCCCCCCCCCCCCCCCCCCCCACCTGCGTCTGAGACCTGCCCCCCGCCTCTGAGATGCACTACGGAGCGACACAAAACACAACCAGGGTAATAGGACTGTTCTGCAACAAGCAGAGAGCCTATATGTTTTTAAACAGCCTGGATTTCACAACTCCCCTACGTAGTTTCAGTTTTATCGATGTCCACAGAATCACTGCTGGAACACATTGAGCGATAGGTTCTGTCTCTCACTCTCACTCTCTCTGATGGTTCAGTGCTGTCGCTGTCTCTCAATTCAATTTCAATTTAAGGGGCTTTATTGGCATGGGAAACGTATGTTTACATTGAAAAATCAAGTGAAATAGATCATTTAAAAAAGTTAAATAAACAATTAAAAATGAGCAGTACACATTACACTCACATAAGTTCCAAACGAGTGAACTCATTTAAAATGTCATATTATATACAGCGCTGTAACAATGTGCAAATTGTTAAAGTACACAAGGGAAAATAAATAAGCATAAATATGGGTTGTATTTACAATGGTGTTTGTTCTTCACTGGTTGCCCTTTTCTTGTGGCAACAGGTCACAAATCTTGCTGCTGTGATGGCACACTGGTATTTCACCCAAAAGACATGGATGTTTATCAAATTTGGGTTTGTTTTTTAATTCTTTATGGATCTGTGCAATCTGAGGGAAATATGTGTCTCTAATATGGTCATACATTGGACAGGAGGTTAGGAAGTGCAGCTCAGTTTCCACCTCATTTTGTGGGCAGTGAGCACATAGCCTGTCTTCTCTTGAGAGGCAGGTTTGCTACGGCGGCCTTTCTCAATAGCAAGGCTATGCTCACTGAGTCTGTACATAGTCAAAGCTTTCCTTAAGTTTGGGTCAGTCACAGTGGTGTGGGGGCTGTGCTTTGGCAAAGTGGGTGGGGTTATATCCTTCCTGTTTGGCCCTGTCCGGGGGTGTCCTCGGATGGGGCCACAGTGTCTCCTGACCCCTCCTGTCTCAGCCTCCAGTATTTATGCTGCAGTAGTTTACGTGTCGGGGGGCTAGGGTCAGTTTGTTATATCTGGAGTACTTCTCCTGTCCTATTCGGTGTCCTGTGTGAATCTAAGTGTGCGTTCTCTAATTCTCTCCTTCTCTCTTTCTTTCTCTCTCTCGGAGGACCTGAGTCCTAGGACCATGCCCCAGGACTACCTGACATGATGACTCCTTGCTGTCCCCAGTCCACCTGGCCGTGCTGCTGCTCCAGTTTCAACTGTTCTGCCTTATTATTATTCGACCATGCTGGTCATTTATGAACATTTGAACATCTTGGCCATGTTCTGTTATAATCTCCACCCGGCACAGCCAGAAGAGGACTGGCCACCCCACATATGCTCTCTCTAATTCTCTCTTTCTTTCTCTCTCTCGGAGGACCTGAGCTCTAGGACCATGCCCCAGGACTACCTGACATGATGACTCCTTGCTGTCCCCAGTCCACCCGACCGTGCTGCTGTTCCAGTTTCAACTGTTCTGCCTTATTATTATTCGACCATGCTGGTCATTTATGAACATTTTAACATCTTGGCCATGTTCTGTTATAATCTCTACCCGGCACAGCCAGAAGAGGACTGGCCACCCCACATAGCCTGGTTCCTCTCTAGGTTTCTTCCTAGGTTTTGGCCTTTATAGTGAGTTTTTCCTAGCCACCGTGCTTCTACACCTGCATTGCTTGCTGTTTGGGGTTTTAGGCTGGGTTTATATACAGCACTTTGAGATATCAGCTTATGTACGAAGGGCTATATAAATAAATTTGATTTGATTTGAGTGGTCAGGTATTCTGCCACTATGTACTCTCTGTTTAGGGCCAAATAGCATTCTAGTTTGCTCTGTTTTTTTGTTAATTCTTTCTAATGTGTCAAGTAATTATCTTTTTGTTTTCTCGTGATTTGGTTGGGTCTAATTGTGCTGCTGTCCTGAGGCTGTGTGCGGTGTGTTTGTGTTTGTGAACAGAGCCCCAGGACCAGTTTGCTTAGGGGACTCTTCTCCAGGTTCATCTCTCTGTAGGTATTGGCTTTGTTATGGAATGTTTGGGAATTGCTTCGTTTCAGGTGGTTGTAGAATTTAAAGGCTCTTTTCTGGATTTTGATAATTAGCCTAATTCTGCTCTGCATGCATTATTTGGTGTTTTACGTTGTACACAGAGGATATTTTTGCAGAATTCTGCATGCAGTCTCAATTTGGTGTTTGTCCCATTTTGATAATTCTTGGTTGGTGAGCGGACCCCATACCTCACAGCCATAAAAGGCAATGGGTTCTATAACAAATTCAAGTATTTTTAGCCAGATCCTAATTGATATGTTGAATTTTATGTTCCTTTTGATGGCAAAGAATGCCCTTCTTGTCTCGTCTCTCAGATCGTTCACAGCTTTGTGGAAGTTAATGTATAGGCCGATGTATGTATAGTTTTTTGTGTGCTCTAGGGCAACAGTGTCTAGATGGAATTTGTATTTGTGGTCCTGGTGACTGTACTTTTTTTGGAACAGCATTATTTTGGTCTTACTGAGATTACTGTCAGGGCCCAGGTCTGACAGAACCTGTGCAGAAGATCTAGGTGCTGCTGTAGGCCCTCCTAGGTTGGGGACAGAGGTACGATGCAGTGTTGTCTCTTTCTTTCTCTGATGGTTCAGTGTTGTCTCTTTCTTTCTCTGACGGTTCAGTGCTGTCGCTCTCTTTCTCTGATATGTTCAGTGCTGTCTCTCTCTCTTTCTCTCTTTCTCTGACGGTTCAGTGCTCTCTCTCTCTCTCTTTCTCTCTCTCTCTGATGGTTCAGTGTTGTCTCTTTCTTTCTCTGACGTTTCAGTGCTCTCTCTCTCTCTCTTTCTCTCTCTCTCTGATATGTTCAGTGTTGTCTCTTTCTTTCTCTGATGGTTCAGTGTTGTCTCTTTCTTTCTCTGACGGTTCAGTGCTGTCGCTCTCTTTCTCTGATATGTTCAGTGCTGTCTCTCTCTCTTTCTCTCTTTCTCTGACGGTTCAGTGCTCTCTCTCTCTCTCTTTCTCTCTCTCTCTGATATGTTCAGTGTTGTCTCTTTCTTTCTCTGAAGGTTCAGTGTTGTCTCTTTCTTTCTCTGACGGTTCAGTGCTGTCGCTCTCTTTCTCTGATATGTTCAGTGCTCTCTCTCTCTCTCTCTCTTTCTTTCTCTGATGGTTCAGTGTTGTCTCTCTCTCTCTCTGATGGTTCAGTGTTGTCTCTCTCTCTCTCTGATGGTGCAGTGTTGTCTCTTTCTTTCTCTGACGGTTCAGTGCTGTCTCTCTCTCTCTCTCTCTTTCTTTCTCTGATGGTTCAGTGTTGTCTCTCTCTCTCTGATGGTGCAGTGTTGTCTCTTTCTTTCTCTGACGGTTCAGTGCTGTCTCTCTCTCTCTCTCTCTCTCTCTCTCTGATGGTTCAGTGTTGTCTCTTTCTTTCTCTGATGGTGCAGTGTTGTCTCTTTCTTTCTCTGACGGTTCAGTGCTGTCTCTCTCTCTCTCTCTTTCTTTCTCTGATGGTTCAGTGTTGTCTCTCTCTCTCTGATGGTTCAGTGTTGTCTCTTTCTTTCTCTGATGGTTCAGTGTTGTCTCTTTCTTTCTCTGATGGTTCAGTGTTGTCTCTTTCTTTCTCTGATGGTTCAGTGCTGTCGCTCTCTCTCTCTCTCTCTCTGATGGTTCAGTGTTGTCTCTCTCTCTCTCTGACGGTTCAGTGCTGTCTCTCTCTCTCTCTCTCTCTCTCTCTCTGATGGTTCAGTGTTGTCTCTCTCTCTCTCTGATGGTTCAGTGTTGTCTCTTTCTTTCTCTGATGGTTCAGTGTTGTCTCTTTCTTTCTCTGATGGTGCAGTGTTGTCTCTTTCTTTCTCTGATGGTTCAGTGTTGTCCCTTTCTTTCTCTGATGGTGCAGTGTTGTCTCCTTCTTTCTCTGATGGTTCAGTGTTGTCTCTTTCTTTCTCTGATGGTTCAGTGTTGTCTCTTTCTTTCTCTGATGGTTCAGTGTTGTCTCTTTCTTTCTCTGATGGTTCAGTGTTGTCTCTCTCTCTCTCTGATGGTTCAGTGTTGTCTCTTTCTTTCTCTGATGGTGCAGTGTTGTCTCTCTCTCTCTCTGATGGTTCAGTGTTGTTGCTCTCTCTCTCTCTGATGGTTCAGTGTTGTCTCTTTCTTTCTCTGATGGTTCAGTGTTGTCTCTCTCTCTCTCTGATGGTTCAGTGTTGTCTCTTTCTTTCTCTGATGGTTCAGTGTTGTCTCTTTCTTTCTCTGATATGTTCAGTGCTGTCGCTCTCTCTCTCTCTGATGGTTCAGTGTTGTCTCTTTCTTTCTCTGATGGTTCAGTGTTGTCTCTTTCTTTCTCTGATGGTTCAGTGTTGTCTCTTTCTTTCTCTGATGGTTCAGTGCTGTCGCTCTCTCTTTCTCTGATGGTTCAGTGTTGTCTCTTTCTTTCTCTGATGGTTCAGTGTTGTCTCTTTCTTTCTCTGATATGTTCAGTGCTGTCGCTCTCTCTCTCTCTCTCTCTGATGGTTCAGTGTTGTCTCTCTCTCTCTCTGATGGTTCAGTGTTGTCTCTTTCTTTCTCTGATGGTTCAGTGTTGTCTCTTTCTTTCTCTGATGGTGCAGTGTTGTCTCTTTCTTTCTCTGACGGTTCAGTGTTGTCTCTTTCTTTCTCTGATGGTGCAGTGTTGTCTCCTTCTTTCTCTGATGGTTCAGTGCTGTCTCTCTCTCTTTCTCTCTCTCTCTGATGGTTCATTGCTGTCTCTCTCTCTCTTTCTTTCTCTGACGGTTCAGTGCTGTCGCTCTCTTTCTCTGATATGTTCAGTTCTGTCGCTCTCTTTCTCTCTGATGGTTCAGTGTTGTCTCTTTCTTTCTCTGATGGTTCAGTGCTCTCTCTCTCTCTCTCTCTCTCTCTCTCTCTCTCTCTGATGGTTCAGTGTTGTCTCCTTCTTTCTCTGATGGTTCAGTGCTGTCTCTCTCTCTTTCTCTCTCTCTCTGATGGTTCATTGCTGTCTCTCTCTCTCTTTCTTTCTCTGACGGTTCAGTGCTGTCGCTCTCTTTCTCTGATATGTTCAGTTCTGTCGCTCTCTTTCTCTCTGATGGTTCAGTGTTGTCTCTTTCTTTCTCTGATGGTTCAGTGCTCTCTCTCTCTCTCTCTCTCTCTCTCTCTCTGATGGTTCAGTGTTGTCTCTTTCTTTCTCTGACGGTTCAGTGCTGTCTCTCTCTCTCTTTTTCTCTCTGTCTCTGATGGTTCAGTGCTGTCTCTCTCTCTCTTTCTTTCTCTGACGGTTCAGTGCTGTCGCTCTCTTTCTCTGATATGTTCAGTGCTGTCGCTCTCTCTCTCTCTGATGGTTCAGTGCTGTCTCTCTCTTTCTTTCTCTGATGGTTCAGTGCTGTCACTCTCCCTCTCTCGCTCTCTCTGATGGTTCAGTGCTCTCTCTCTCTCTCTCTCTCTGATGGTTCAGTTCTGTCGCTCTCTTTCTCTCTGATGGTTCAGTGTTGTCTCTTTCTTTCTCTGATGGTTCAGTGCTCTCTCTCTCTCTCTCTCTCTCTCTCTCTGATGGTTCAGTGTTGTCTCTTTCTCTGACGGTTCAGTGCTGTCTCTCTCTCTCTTTTTCTCTCTGTCTCTGATGGTTCAGTGCTGTCTCTCTCTCTCTTTCTTTCTCTGACGGTTCAGTGCTGTCGCTCTCTTTCTCTGATATGTTCAGTTTTGTCGCTCTCTTTCTCTCTGATGGTTCAGTGTTGTCTCTTTCTTTCTCTGATGGTTCAGTGCTCTCTCTCTCTCTCTCTCTCTCTCTCTCTGATGGTTCAGTGTTGTCTCTTTCTTTCTCTGATGGTTCAGTGTTGTCTCTTTCTTTCTCTGATATGTTCAGTGCTGTCGCTCTCTCTCTCTCTGATGGTTCAGTGTTGTCTCTTTCTTTCTCTGATGGTTCAGTGTTGTCTCTTTCTTTCTCTGATGGTTCAGTGTTGTCTCTTTCTTTCTCTGATGGTTCAGTGCTGTCGCTCTCTCTTTCTCTGATGGTTCAGTGTTGTCTCTTTCTTTCTCTGATGGTTCAGTGTTGTCTCTTTCTTTCTCTGATATGTTCAGTGCTGTCGCTCTCTCTCTCTCTCTCTCTGATGGTTCAGTGTTGTCTCTCTCTCTCTCTGATGGTTCAGTGTTGTCTCTTTCTTTCTCTGATGGTTCAGTGTTGTCTCTTTCTTTCTCTGATGGTGCAGTGTTGTCTCTTTCTTTCTCTGACGGTTCAGTGTTGTCTCTTTCTTTCTCTGATGGTGCAGTGTTGTCTCCTTCTTTCTCTGATGGTTCAGTGCTGTCTCTCTCTCTTTCTCTCTCTCTCTGATGGTTCATTGCTGTCTCTCTCTCTCTTTCTTTCTCTGACGGTTCAGTGCTGTCGCTCTCTTTCTCTGATATGTTCAGTTCTGTCGCTCTCTTTCTCTCTGATGGTTCAGTGTTGTCTCTTTCTTTCTCTGATGGTTCAGTGCTCTCTCTCTCTCTCTCTCTCTCTCTGATGGTTCAGTGTTGTCTCCTTCTTTCTCTGATGGTTCAGTGCTGTCTCTCTCTCTTTCTCTCTCTCTCTGATGGTTCATTGCTGTCTCTCTCTCTCTTTCTTTCTCTGACGGTTCAGTGCTGTTGCTCTCTTTCTCTGATATGTTCAGTTCTGTCGCTCTCTTTCTCTCTGATGGTTCAGTGTTGTCTCTTTCTTTCTCTGATGGTTCAGTGCTCTCTCTCTCTCTCTCTCTCTCTCTCTCTGATGGTTCAGTGTTGTCTCTTTCTTTCTCTGACGGTTCAGTGCTGTCTCTCTCTCTCTTTTTCTCTCTGTCTCTGATGGTTCAGTGCTGTCTCTCTCTCTCTTTCTTTCTCTGACGGTTCAGTGCTGTCGCTCTCTTTCTCTGATATGTTCAGTGCTGTCGCTCTCTCTCTCTCTGATGGTTCAGTGCTGTCTCTCTCTTTCTTTCTCTGATGGTTCAGTGCTGTCACTCTCCCTCTCTCGCTCTCTCTGATGGTTCAGTGCTCTCTCTCTCTCTCTCTCTCTGATGGTTCAGTTCTGTCGCTCTCTTTCTCTCTGATGGTTCAGTGTTGTCTCTTTCTTTCTCTGATGGTTCAGTGCTCTCTCTCTCTCTCTCTCTCTCTCTCTCTGATGGTTCAGTGTTGTCTCTTTCTCTGACGGTTCAGTGCTGTCTCTCTCTCTCTTTTTCTCTCTGTCTCTGATGGTTCAGTGCTGTCTCTCTCTCTCTTTCTTTCTCTGACGGTTCAGTGCTGTCGCTCTCTTTCTCTGATATGTTCAGTTTTGTCGCTCTCTTTCTCTCTGATGGTTCAGTGTTGTCTCTTTCTTTCTCTGATGGTTCAGTGCTCTCTCTCTCTCTCTCTCTCTCTCTCTCTGATGGTTCAGTGTTGTCTCTTTCTTTCTCTGATGGTTCAGTGTTGTCTCTTTCTTTCTCTGATATGTTCAGTGCTGTCGCTCTCTCTCTCTCTGATGGTTCAGTGTTGTCTCTTTCTTTCTCTGATGGTTCAGTGTTGTCTCTTTCTTTCTCTGATGGTTCAGTGTTGTCTCTTTCTTTCTCTGATGGTTCAGTGCTGTCGCTCTCTCTTTCTCTGATGGTTCAGTGTTGTCTCTTTCTTTCTCTGATGGTTCAGTGTTGTCTCTTTCTTTCTCTGATATGTTCAGTGCTGTCGCTCTCTCTCTCTCTCTCTCTGATGGTTCAGTGTTGTCTCTCTCTCTCTCTGATGGTTCAGTGTTGTCTCTTTCTTTCTCTGATGGTTCAGTGTTGTCTCTTTCTTTCTCTGATGGTGCAGTGTTGTCTCTTTCTTTCTCTGACGGTTCAGTGTTGTCTCTTTCTTTCTCTGATGGTGCAGTGTTGTCTCCTTCTTTCTCTGATGGTTCAGTGCTGTCTCTCTCTCTTTCTCTCTCTCTCTGATGGTTCATTGCTGTCTCTCTCTCTCTTTCTTTCTCTGACGGTTCAGTGCTGTCGCTCTCTTTCTCTGATATGTTCAGTTCTGTCGCTCTCTTTCTCTCTGATGGTTCAGTGTTGTCTCTTTCTTTCTCTGATGGTTCAGTGCTCTCTCTCTCTCTCTCTCTCTCTCTGATGGTTCAGTGTTGTCTCCTTCTTTCTCTGATGGTTCAGTGCTGTCTCTCTCTCTTTCTCTCTCTCTCTGATGGTTCATTGCTGTCTCTCTCTCTCTTTCTTTCTCTGACGGTTCAGTGCTGTCGCTCTCTTTCTCTGATATGTTCAGTTCTGTCGCTCTCTTTCTCTCTGATGGTTCAGTGTTGTCTCTTTCTTTCTCTGATGGTTCAGTGCTCTCTCTCTCTCTCTCTCTCTCTCTCTCTGATGGTTCAGTGTTGTCTCTTTCTTTCTCTGACGGTTCAGTGCTGTCTCTCTCTCTCTTTTTCTCTCTGTCTCTGATGGTTCAGTGCTGTCTCTCTCTCTCTTTCTTTCTCTGACGGTTCAGTGCTGTCGCTCTCTTTCTCTGATATGTTCAGTGCTGTCGCTCTCTCTCTCTCTGATGGTTCAGTGCTGTCTCTCTCTTTCTTTCTCTGATGGTTCAGTGCTGTCACTCTCCCTCTCTCGCTCTCTCTGATGGTTCAGTGCTCTCTCTCTCTCTCTCTCTCTGATGGTTCAGTGCTGTTTCTCTCTTTCTCTTTGATGGTTCAGTGCTGTCGCTCTCTCTCTCTCGCTCTCTCTCTCTGATGGTTCAGTGCTCTCCCTCTCTCTCTCTCTCTCTCTCTGATGGTTCAGTGCTCTCTCTCTCTCTCTCTCTCTCTCTCTGATGGTTCAGTGCTGTCTCTCTCTCTCTCGCTGATGGTTCAGTGTTGTCTCTCTCTCTCTCTCTGATGGTTCATTTTTGTCTCTCTCTCTCTCTCTCTCTGATGGTTCAGTGCTATCTCTCTCTCTCTTTCCATCAGTGCTGTCTCTCTATCTCTGTCTTTCTCTCTCTCTCTCTGATGGTTCAGTGTTGTCTCCTTCTTTCTCTGATGGTTCAGTGCTGTCTCTCTCTCTTTCTCTCTCTCTCTGATGGTTCATTGCTGTCTCTCTCTCTCTTTCTTTCTCTGACGGTTCAGTGCTGTCGCTCTCTTTCTCTGATATGTTCAGTTCTGTCGCTCTCTTTCTCTCTGATGGTTCAGTGTTGTCTCTTTCTTTCTCTGATGGTTCAGTGCTCTCTCTCTCTCTCTCTCTCTCTCTCTCTGATGGTTCAGTGTTGTCTCTTTCTTTCTCTGACGGTTCAGTGCTGTCTCTCTCTCTCTTTTTCTCTCTGTCTCTGATGGTTCAGTGCTGTCTCTCTCTCTCTTTCTTTCTCTGACGGTTCAGTGCTGTCGCTCTCTTTCTCTGATATGTTCAGTGCTGTCGCTCTCTCTCTCTCTGATGGTTCAGTGCTGTCTCTCTCTTTCTTTCTCTGATGGTTCAGTGCTGTCACTCTCCCTCTCTCGCTCTCTCTGATGGTTCAGTGCTCTCTCTCTCTCTCTCTCTCTGATGGTTCAGTGCTGTTTCTCTCTTTCTCTTTGATGGTTCAGTGCTGTCGCTCTCTCTCTCTCGCTCTCTCTCTCTGATGGTTCAGTGCTCTCCCTCTCTCTCTCTCTCTCTCTCTGATGGTTCAGTGCTCTCTCTCTCTCTCTCTCTCTCTCTCTGATGGTTCAGTGCTGTCTCTCTCTCTCTCTTTCCATCAGTGCTGTCTCTCTATCTCTGTCTTTCTCTCTCTCTCTCTGATGGTTCAGTGTTGTCTCCTTCTTTCTCTGATGGTTCAGTGCTGTCTCTCTCTCTTTCTCTCTCTCTCTGATGGTTCATTGCTGTCTCTCTCTCTCTTTCTTTCTCTGACGGTTCAGTGCTGTCGCTCTCTTTCTCTGATATGTTCAGTTCTGTCGCTCTCTTTCTCTCTGATGGTTCAGTGTTGTCTCTTTCTTTCTCTGATGGTTCAGTGCTCTCTCTCTCTCTCTCTCTCTCTCTCTCTGATGGTTCAGTGTTGTCTCTTTCTTTCTCTGACGGTTCAGTGCTGTCTCTCTCTCTCTTTTTCTCTCTGTCTCTGATGGTTCAGTGCTGTCTCTCTCTCTCTTTCTTTCTCTGACGGTTCAGTGCTGTCGCTCTCTTTCTCTGATATGTTCAGTGCTGTCGCTCTCTCTCTCTCTGATGGTTCAGTGCTGTCTCTCTCTTTCTTTCTCTGATGGTTCAGTGCTGTCACTCTCCCTCTCTCGCTCTCTCTGATGGTTCAGTGCTCTCTCTCTCTCTCTCTCTCTGATGGTTCAGTGCTGTTTCTCTCTTTCTCTTTGATGGTTCAGTGCTGTCGCTCTCTCTCTCTCGCTCTCTCTCTCTGATGGTTCAGTGCTCTCCCTCTCTCTCTCTCTCTCTCTCTGATGGTTCAGTGCTCTCTCTCTCTCTCTCTCTCTCTCTCTGATGGTTCAGTGCTGTCTCTCTCTCTCGCTGATGGTTCAGTGTTGTCTCTCTCTCTCTCTCTGATGGTTCAGTTTTGTCTCTCTCTCTCTCTCTCTCTGATGGTTCAGTGCTATCTCTCTCTCTCTTTCCATCAGTGCTGTCTCTCTATCTCTGTCTTTCTCTCTCTCTCGCTGATGGTTCAGTGCTGTCTGTCTGTGGACCGTCCCTTTTCAGAGGTAATGGGTTTGCATGTCACGATGATGGGGAAATGAATCTTTGCCTTATTTGAGTGTTGATCCTCACACAGCCTCACAGTCTACCATCCTCCCTACCTTGGATATTGTTTCTGCTGCAACGTAGACTTTCCTGTTTTAATCCCCTCCCTCCCTCTCTCATCCATATCAGTACTGAGTGAACTGGTTGGATCTGGTGAGAGAGGCTGACGATGCTGTGTTAGGGATGGGGAGGCAGGTTGTATGTGTACAGTGGGATATGGGTAACTGCAGTCATGCTCTTATGTACCAGGCGAGGCCTTGTGCTCCTCGCGATGGCCATGATTTTTAAGAACACACACAAGGTTTTTATAAAGCAACACACAGTTTTTATAAAGCAACACACAGTTTTTATAAAGCAACACACACAGTTTTTATAAGGAAACACACACTGTTTTATAAAGCAACACACACCGTTTTTTATAAAGCAACACACACAGTTTTTATAAGGAAACACACACAGTTTTATAAAGCAACACGCACAGTTTTTATAAAGCAACACACAGTTTTCATAAAGCAACACACAGTTTTTATAAGGAAACACACACTGTTTTATAAAGCAACACACACAGTAAATAAAGCAACACACACAGCTTTGTAAAGAAACACAAACAGTTTTTATAAGGCAACACAAACAGTTTTTCTAAAGCAACACGCAGTTTTCATAAAGCAACACACAGTTTTTATAAGGAAACACACACTGTTTTATAAAGCAACACACACAGTTTTTATAAAGCAACACACACAGTTTTCATAAAGAAACACACACAGTTTTTATAAGGAAAAAGACACGTTTTATATAAAGCAACACACACAGTTTTTATAAAGCAACACACACAGTTTTTATAAGGCAACACACAGTTTTTATAAGGAAAAACACACAGTTTTTATAAGGCAACACACGTTTTATATAAAGCAACACACACAGTTATTATTAAGCAACACACACAATTTTCATTAAGCAACACACAGTTTTTATAAAGCAACACACACAGTTATTTTAAAGCAACAAACACAGCTTTTATAAAGCAACACACACAGTTTTTATAAAGCAACACACACAGTTTTTATAAGGCAACACACACAGTTTTTATAAGGCAACACACACAGTTATTATAAAGCAACACACACAGTTTTTATAAAGCAACACACAGTTTTTATAAGGAAACACACACGGTTATTATAAAGCAACACACACAGTTTTTATAAAGCAACACACAGTTTTTATAAAGCAACACACACAGTTTTTATAAAGCAACACACAGTTTTTATAAAGCAACACACACAGTTTTTATAAAGCAACACACAGTTATTATAAAGCAACACACACAGTTTTTATAAAGCAACACACACAGTTATTATAAGGCAACACACAGTTTTTATAAGGCAACACACGTTTTATATAAAGCAACACACACGGTTATTATAAAGCAACACACACAGTTTTCATAAAGCAACACACACAGTTTTTATAAAGCAACAAACACCGTTTTTATAAAGAAACACACACAGTTTTTATGAGGAAAAACACAAGTTTTATATAAAGCAACACACAAAGTTATTATAAAGCAACACACACAGTTATTATAAGGCAACAAACACAGTTTTATAAAGCAACACACACAGTTTTTATAAAGCAACACACACAGTTTTTATAAAGCAACACACACAGTTTTTATAAGGAAACACACACGGTTATTATAAAGCAACCCACACAGTTTTTATAAAGCAACACACACAGTTATTTTAAAGCAACAAACACAGTTTTTATAAAGCAACACACACAGTTTTTATAAAGCAACACACACAGTTTTTATAAGGCAACACACACAGTTATTATAAAGCAACACACACAGTTTTTATAAAGCAACACACACAGTTTTTATAAATCATCAAATCAAATCAAATCAAATCAAATTTTATTTGTCACATACACATGGTTAGCAGATGTTAATGCGAGTGTAGCGAAATGCTTGTGCTTCTAGTTCCGACAATGCAGTAATAACAAGTAATCTAACTAACAATTCCAAACTACTGTCTTGTACACAGTGTAAGGGGATAAAGAATATGTACATAAGGATATATGAATGAGTGATGGTACAGAGCAGCATAGGCAAGATACAGTAGATGGTATCGGGTACAGTATGTACAAATGAGATGAGTATGTAAACAAAGTGGCATAGTATAGTATAAAGTGGCTAGTGATACATGTATTACATAAGGATACCGTCGATGATATAGAGTACAGTATATACGTATGCGTATGAGATGAATAATGTAGGGTAAGTAACATTTATATAAGGTAGCATTGTTTAAAGTGGCTAGTGATATATTTACATCATTTCCCATCAATTCCCATTATTAAAGTGGCTGGAGTTGAGTCAGTGTCAGTGTGTTGGCAGCAGCCACTCAGTGTTAGTGGTGGCTGTTTAACAGTCTGATGGCCTTGAGATAGAAGCTGTTTTTCAGTCTCTCGGTCCCAGCTTTGATGCACCTGTACTGACCTCGCCTTCTGGATGATAGCGGGGTGAACAGGCAGTGGCTCGGGTGGTTGATGTCCTTGATGATCTTTATGGCCTTCCTGTGACATCGGGTGGTGTAGGTGTCCTGGAGGGCAGGTAGTTTGCCCCCGGTGATGCGTTGTGCAGACCTCACTACCCTCTGGAGAGCCTTACGGTTGAGGGCGGTGCAGTTGCCATACCAGGCGGTGATACAGCCCGCCAGGATGCTCTCGATTGTGCATCTGTAGAAGTTTGTGAGTGCTTTTGGTGACAAGCCGAATTTCTTCAGCCTCCTGAGGTTGAAGAGGCGCTGCTGCGCCTTCTTCACGATGCTGTCTGTGTGAGTGGACCAATTCAGTTTGTCTGTGATGTGTATGCCGAGGAACTTAAAACTTGCTACCCTCTCCACTACTGTTCCATCGATGTGGATAGGGGGGTGTTCCCTCTGCTGTTTCCTGAAGTCCACAATCATCTCCTTAGTTTTGTTGACGTTGAGTGTGAGGTTGTTTTCCTGACACCACACTCCGAGGGCCCTCACCTCCTCCCTGTAGGCCGTCTCATCGTTGTTGGTAATCAAGCCTACCACTGTTGTGTCGTCCGCAAACTTGATGATTGAGTTGGAGGCGTGCGTGGCCACGCAGTCGTGGGTGAACAGGGAGTACAGGAGAGGGCTCAGAACGCAACCTTGTGGGGCCCCAGTGTTGAGGATCAGCGGGGAGGAGATGTTGTTGCCTACCCTCACCACCTGGGGGCGGCCCGTCAGGAAGTCCAGTACCCAGTTGCACAGGGCGGGGTCGAGACCCAGGGTCTCGAGCTTGATGACGAGCTTGGAGGGCACTATGGTGTTGAATGCCGAGCTGTAGTCGATGAACAGCATTCTCACATAGGTATTCCTCTTGTCCAGATGGGTTAGGGCAGTGTGCAGTGTGGTTGAGATTGCATCGTCTGTGGACCTATTTGGGCGGTAAGCAAATTGGAGTGGGTCTAGGGTGTCAGGTAGGGTGGAGGTGATATGGTCCTTGACTAGTCTCTCAAAGCACTTCATGATGACGGATGTGAGTGCTACGGGGCGGTAGTCATTTAGCTCAGTTACCTTAGCTTTCTTGGGAACAGGAACAATGGTGGCCCTCTTGAAGCATGTGGGAACAGCAGACTGGTATAGGGATTGATTGAATATGTCCGTAAACACACCGGCCAGCTGGTCTGCGCATGCTCTGAGGGCGCGGCTGGGGATGCCATCTGGGCCTGCAGCCTTGCGAGGGTTAACACGTTTAAATGTCTTACTCACCTCGGCTGCAGTGAAGGAGAGACCGCATGTTTTCGTTGCAGGCCGTGTCAGTGGCACTGTATTGTCCTCAAAGCGGGCAAAAAAGTTATTTAGTCTGCCTGGGAGCAAGACATCCTGGTCCGTGACTGGGCTGGGTTTCTTCCTGTAGTCCGTGATTGACTGTAGACCCTGCCACATGCCTCTTGTGTCTGAGCCGTTGAATTGAGATTCTACTTTGTCTCTGTACTGGCGCTTAGCTTGTTTGATAGCCTTGCGGAGGGAATAGCTGCACTGTTTGTATTCGGTCATATTACCAGACACCTTGCCCTGATTAAAAGCAGTGGTTCGCGCTTTCAGTTTCACACGAATGCTGCCATCAATCCACGGTTTCTGGTTAGGGAATGTTTTAATCGTTGCTATGGGAACGACATCTTCAACGCACGTTCTAATGAACTCGCACACCGAATCAGCGTATTCGTCAATGTTGTTATCTGACGCAATACGAAACATCTCCCAGTCCACGTGATGGAAGCAGTCTTGGAGTGTGGAGTCAGCTTGGTCGGACCAGCGTTGGACAGACCTCAGCGTGGGAGCCTCTTGTTTTAGTTTCTGTCTGTAGGCAGGGATCAACAAAATGGAGTCGTGGTCAGCTTTTCCGAAAGGGGGGCGGGGCAGGGCCTTATATGCGTCGCGGAAGTTAGAGTAACAATGGTCCAAGGTCTTTCCTCCCCTGGTTGCGCAATCGATATGCTGATAAAATTTGGGGAGTCTTGTTTTCAGATTAGCCTTGTTAAAATCCCCAGCTACAATGAATGCAGCCTCCGGATAAATTGTTTCCAGCAACACACACAGTTTTTATAAATCAACACACAGTTTTTATAAGGCAACACACGCGGTTATTATAAAGCAACACACACAGTTTTATAAAGCAACACACACAGTTATTATAAAGCAACACACACAGTTTTTATAAAGCAACACACACAGTTTTTATAAAGCAACACACACAGTTTTTCATAAAGCAACACACACAGTTATTATAAGGACACACACAAAGTTTTATAAAGCAACACACACAGTTTTTATAAAGCAACACACACAGTTTTTATAAAGCAACACACACAGTTTTTCATAAAGCAACACACACAGTTTTATAAAGCAACACACACAGTTTTTATAAAGCAACACACACACGTTTCCATTCACATGGACAGTAATGAATGCTTAGGTTACAGTATGGGGAAAGGACATTATAATTGGCCCGGTAGCGTGTGTCGTGTCGTTTGTTTGTGTGTTGCTCCTGACGGTTGGAGTAGCTCAAACCATTGTTAATGCAATCTCGATTTCCAAACAACATCCAATTTTTCCAGACGTCACAGAAAATGTTTTGACGGCACTGAGGTTTTCAAGTAGATATGAATGTGTTTTATTGTGAAATACAGACACGATCATGTAAATTCCTTATTCTCTGCATTGCATATTCCGTCACAATCAGTTCCTAATCGCCACTTTAAAATCCTTAGGACCAGTTTCCTGGACACAGATTAAGCTATTATTATTTCAATACTATTTCAATAGATAGAGAACATTTTTAGTCAACTGAAAAATATTTATTAATCCAGGAATATGCTTAATCTGAATGTGGGAAACCAGCCCTTTGGGTTTATAAAGACAGCACACCATGCCCACTACACTCAGGAAGTGGAGGATATATATGCCAGGATGTTAGCCATTTAAAAGCATGTTCATATTTTAACCTCTTTGTTTACTAAGAGATCCTGATTTAAAACCTAATGTCCCAGAGGTGAAGAACGGTGATTGGCTGGGTGGCTTCCAGACGTCTGTCGCCCCATCCCCCACACCATCACACACACACACACGTCGTGATCTCTGGTGATCCCTAGTCCCTCTGTCGCGTCACATCGACCGGCCGGCTGGGACGGGGGGGACGGGGCTGGAACCATGCACCTTGAACTCTGACCTCTGACCCCTGTCTCTGTGTGTGTGTGTGTGTGTGTGTGTGTGTGTGTGTGTGTGTGTGTGTGTGTGTGTGTGTGTGTGTGTGTGTGTGTGTGTGTGTGTGTGTGTGTGTGTGTGTGTGTGTGTGTGTGTGTCAGGGAAAATGAAACAGCTGCTGGTGTGGATCAGAGGGGACATGCTGAAGGAACAGCCCAAGATCTTTGTCCAGGGAGACACTGAGTGAGCACACACACACCAGAACAAACACACACACCAGAACAAACACACACACTGTCATGTGATCAGCTGTTTTGGGGGGTGAATCATGCAGTTACAAAACGACTAGATGTAGATGTATATTTTAGTCATTGAGCAGACACTCTAATCCAGAGCCACTTACAGTGACTGCATACATTTTCGTACTGAAGTGGCCAAAAGGACATAGTATCCATCTCCTTTAGCGATGGCTGTCAGACAGCTGTGGGCTGTGGTTTGTGGAGTCTCTGTCTTCCTCACCCATCCCAGGCTGACGTTGGATTGGACAGAGACGAGGGCTCTGGTTTGTGGAGGCTCTGTCTTCCTCACCCATCCCAGGCTGATGTCTGATTGGACAGACGGGGGCTGTGGTTTGTGGAGGCTCTGTCCTCCTCACCCATCCCAGGCTGATGTCTGATTGGACAGACGGGGGCTGTGGTTTGTGGAGGCTCTGTCCTCCTCACCCATCCCAGGCTGATGTCTGATTGGACAGACGGGGGCTGTGGTTTGTGGAGGCTCTGTCCTCCTCACCCATCCCAGGCTGATGTCTGATTGGACAGACGGGGGCTGTGGTTAGTGGAGGCTCTGTCCTCCTCACCCATCCCAGGCTGATGTCTGATTGGTTTGGCTATGAGTTTTATAAGAGGGAGGATATGTGAGAGGAGAGAATGTAGGATAGTTTTCTAGGGACTCCATAGATTAGGTCTACTATATATATATAGAGAGAGAGAAGAGAGAGAGAGAGAGAGAGAGAGAGAGAGAGAGAGAGAGAGAGAGAGAGGGGTGTGGGTGTACTCTAAAGCGTTACAGATCATCACACATTGTATTCCAAACCGAGTACATTTTTAGCATATGTATCATTCTAAGTGCAGTTTGTTTTGAGGTGTACAGGCTATGTCAGGGGAGGTTAGGTTATGTTGTGCAGTATGGGGGGAAGGGGAAGTGCGTTTGAGAGAAAAGCAGCCTATCAGATCATCGCTTACACCCGTCTGACACTGTGACGTCAGAGCACTGATGGAGGCGACTTCATACAGCAAGAGAGAAACAACCTGGGGTTGTGAAGCACGTCGCTGTCTTCAGATACCAAAGTCATGCTGTACACGGTGAACACCACCCCAAATCTCCCCTAATTAGAAATGATCACACACCTGGAGGAGGCTCCTGGAAATGGCCTTTATTTACAGCAATATTTTGAGGCTAAATGATCTTATGATCTTATTTGTTTATGGTACT
This sequence comes from Oncorhynchus clarkii lewisi, assembly GCF_045791955.1. Lineage (NCBI taxonomy): Eukaryota > Metazoa > Chordata > Actinopteri > Salmoniformes > Salmonidae > Oncorhynchus > Oncorhynchus clarkii. The sequence goes on along the minus strand of NC_092158.1, from coordinate 13,809,752 downwards.
GTATACAAATAGTATATATATTTTTTTTATACATTTCCATTACACACTGTTTGTTAGATATGATTGTGTTGTTGAAGAATGTGTGTGTGTGTGTGTGTGTACTGTGTGTACTGTGTGTGTGAGGGGTGTGTGAGGTGTGTGTGTGTTTATTTGATAAGGCTTTCTCTGTATATTTTATAATCAACATTTGTGACCCCTTTGTCCTATTTTAAACAGGAAGTGCTTATCAATGATGCTGACTGGGTGTGTTCTAACAGAGAAACTTCTCACATTCCCATATCTGTTCAATTACACACTATTGGGTTGATATATTCTGTATATGATTCTGCTACATTGTATATCTAAAATCCATACATTTTTTCAAAATATATATTTGGATATTTTAAATGACTGAATGGCTGACTGCACATGAAGATAATTCTTTGTTTTAAGAATACATTTCAGTTTATATATTTTGTACATTCTTTGGTGTCTTTAGGGCTGTTTTTATTGTTCTAATGTTATTCTTACACAGTAAGATATCCAGTGTATTTATATGAAAAATAAACTTAACTTCAACCGTAAACATCTAATAGCATGCATGTCTCACCATTTTAATGTCTTTCTCTCCTTCTGAACGGTGAGTTAGAATACGAGCTAGAGGACCAGGACAACGAGCTAGAGGGCCAGGACAACGAGCTAGAGGACCAGGACAACGAGCTAGAGGACCAGGACAACGAGCTAGAGGACCAGGACAACGAGCTAGAGGACCAGGACAATAAGCTAGAGGACCAGGACAATGAGCTAGAGGACCAGAACAACGAGCTAGAGGACCAGGACAACGAGCTAGAGGGCCAGGACAACGAGCTAGAGGACCAGGACAATAAGCTAGAGGACCAGGACAATGAGCTAGAGGACCAGAACAACGAGCTAGAGGACCAGGACAACGAGCTAGAGGACCAGAACAACGAGCTAGAGGACCAGGACAACGAGCTAGAGGACCAGGACAATGAGCTAGAGGACCAGGACAACGAGTTAGAGGATCAGGACAATGAGCTAGAGGACCAGGACAACGAGCTAGAGGACCAGGACAACGAGCTAGAGGACCAGGACAACGAGCTAGAGGATCAGGACAATGAGCTAGAGGACCAGGACAACGAGCTAGAGGACCAGGACAACGAGCTAGAGGACCAGGACAATGAGCTAGAGGACCAGGACAACGAGCTAGAGGACCAGGACAACGAGTTAGAGGACCAGGACAACGAGCTAGAGGACCAGGACAACGAGCTAGAGGACCAGGACAACGAGCTAGAGGGCCAGGACAACGAGCTAGAGGACCAGGACAATAAGCTAGAGGACCAGGACAATGAGCTAGAGGACCAGAACAACGAGCTAGAGGACCAGGACAACGAGCTAGAGGACCAGGACAACGAGCTAGAGGACCAGGACAACGAGCTAGAGGACCAGGACAATGAGCTAGAGGACCAGGACAACGAGTTAGAGGATCAGGACAATGAGCTAGAGGACCAGGACAACGAGCTAGAGGACCAGGACAACGAGCTAGAGGACCAGGACAACGAGCTAGAGGATCAGGACAATGAGCTAGAGGACCAGGACAACGAGCTAGAGGAACCAGGACAATAAGCTAGAGGACCAGGACAATGAGCTAGAGGACCAGAACAACGAGCTAGAGGACCAGAACAACGAGCTAGAGGACCAGGACAACGAGCTAGAGGACCAGGACAATGAGCTAGAGGACCAGGAAAACGAGCTAGAGGACCAGGACAACGAGCTAGAGGATCAGGACAACGAGCTAGAGAACCAGGACAACGAGCTAGAGGACCAGGACAACGAGCTAGAGGATCAGGACAATGAGCTAGAGGACCAGGACAATGAGCTAGAGGACCAGGACAACGAGCTAGAGGACCAGGACAACGAGCTAGAAGACCAGGACAATGAGCTAGAGGACCAGGACAACGAGCTAGAGGACCAGGACATTAAGCTAGAGGACCAGGACAACGAGCTAGAGGACCAGGACAACATAGTGTTACTCTCTACTCTCCATAGAGGTTAGAATACAGTGCATTCGGAAAGTATTCAGACCCATGAACTTTTTCCACATTTTGTTACGTTACAGCCTCATTCTAAAATAGATTAAATATATGTTTTACCTCATCAATCTACACACAATACCCCATAATGACAAAGCAAAAACTGTTTTTTAGACATGTTTGCTTATTTATTTAAAAAAATGTTTTTACTGAAATATCACATTTACATAAGTATTCAGACCCTTTATTCAGTACTTTGTTGAAGCACATTTGGCAGCGATGACAGCCTCAAGTATTCTTGGGTATGATGCTACTAGCTTGGCTAACCACTAGTTAGCCTAGTGGTTAGACCGTTGGGCCAGTAACCGAAAGTTTGCTGGATTGAATCCCCGAGCTGACAAGGTAAAAATCTGTCGTTCTGCCCCTGAACAGGGCAGTTAACTCACTGTTCCCCGGTAGGCTGTCATTGTAAATAAGAATTTGTTCTTAACTGACTTACCTAGTTAAATAAAGGTTCAATTTAAAGCTCTGTCAAGTTGGATGGGGAGCGTTGCTGCACGGCCATTTTCAGGTCTCCCCAGAGATATTTATTTGGGTTCAAGTTGGGGCTCTGGCTGGGCCACTCAAGGACATTCAGAGACTTGTCTCGAAGCCACTCCTGCGTTGTCTTGGCTGTGTGCTTAGGGTCGTTCTCCTGTTGGAAGGTGAACTTTCACCCCCAGGCTGAGGTCCTGAGTGCTCTGGAGCAGGTTTTCATCAAGGATCTCTCTGGATTTTGCTTCGTTCATCTTTCCCTTGATCCTGACTAGTCTCCCTGTCCCTGCCTCTGAAAAACATCCCCACAGCATGATGCTGCCACCCCCATGCTTTATCGTAGGGATGGTGCCAGTTTCCTCCAGACGTGACGCTTGGCATGGAGGCAAAATAGTTCCATCTTGGTTTCATCAGACCAGAGAATCTTGTTTCTCATGGTCTGAAAATCCTTTAGGTGCCTTTTAGCAAACTCCAAGCGGGCTGTCATGTGCCTTTTACTGAGGAGTGGTTTCTGTCTGGTCACTCTACCATAAAAGCCTGATTGGTGGAGTGCTGCAGAGATGGTTGTTCTTCCAAAAGATTTTCCCATCTCTACAGGTGAACTCTGGAGCTCTGTCAGAGTGATCATCGAGTTCTTGGTCACCTTCCTGACCAAGGCCCTTCTCCCCTGATTGCTCAGTTTGACCAGGCAGCCAGCTCTAGGAAGAGTCTTGGTGGTTCCAAACTTCTTCCATTTAAGAATGATGGAGGCTACTGTGTTCTTGGGGACTTTCAATGCTGCAGAAATGTTTTGGTACCCTTCCCCAGATCTCTGCCTCGACACAATCCTGTCTCGGAGCTCTACAGACAATTCCTTCAACCTCATGTCTTGATTTTTGCTCTGACATGCACTGTCAACTATGGGACCTTATATAGACAGGTGTGTGCCTTTCCAAATCATGTCCAATCAGTTCAATTTACCCCAGGTGGACTCCAATGCAGTTGTAGAAACATCTCAAGGATGATCAATGGAAACAGGATGCACCTGAGCTCAATTTCGAGTCTGATAATTATGTAAATAAGGTATTTCTGTTTTTTATTTTTAATATGTTGGCAAACATTTCTAAAAACCTGTTTTCGCTTTGTCATTATGGGGTATTGTTATGTCATTATGGGGTATTGTTATGTCATTATGGGGTATTGTGATGTCATTATGGGGTATTGTTAAGTCGTTATTGGGTATTGTTATGTCATTATGGGGTATTGTTATGTCATTATGGGGTATTGTTATGTCATTATGGGGTATTGTTATGTCATTATGGGGTATTGTTATGTCATTATGGGGCATTGTTATGTCATTATGGGGTATTGTGATGTCATTATGGGGTATTGTTAAGTCGTTATGGGGTATTGTGTGTAGATTGATGATGACATTTTTTAAAATTTAAGGCTGTAAAGTCACAAATGATGGAAAAAGGGAAAGGGGTCTGAATACTTTCCGAATGCACTGTATATAGTCTGGGTCTCGATGTACACACAGTCACTCTTCACTTCCATTGTTCCACAACAGAACCAAATTCGCAGGACCCTTCCACCTTTCCTAAGAATACTGGGATGCTGGGATTTATGTTCTCTTAAACCTGTGTCCGTATTCGCAGAGTCCTGATTTAGGATCAGTTTGCCTTTTAGATCATAATGAATGAAATGAGAACGGGGGGACCTGATCCTAGATCCAATGCTTGTTTTAATAAGGGCCCTGGTCCTCCAGAATGGTATTGCGTGGAGCGAGAAGATGATGGCATTCCACAGAGAAGGAGAGCTGTGGACAGATGCTATGCTGTAGACTCTGTGGGTCTCTACAGGACACTAGAAGGCTGCTACACATCTGTCCCCATTCAAATGGATTCGGGAAGAGACAGTGGACTTGAGCTGATACTCCCAACAGTATTTGGTGCCTCTGTTTTTCATGTTGCCTTGAACTCTGCATGTGATTGGTCAAGAATCTTAATCATTTACCCCCTTTTTATCCCATTTTTTTATTCACAAACAAATGACTGATTCAATCATTAAATGTATGTTCTAACTGTTTGAGACATAAAATGGAAATTGAGGCAATCTGTCAAACAGCAATGATGTTTGCTGCAGTACAGAATTAACATAAATTAAATAGGTAACAATAGTTTTTATGCATCTATAAGCATACACAACCTGTTTACAGAAATTAGTATAATTATGGTTACGGCATATTATAACTTTATTTAACTAGGCAAGTCAGTTAATTAAGAACAAATTCTGATTACAGGAACAGTCGGTTAACTGCCTTGCTCAGGGGCAGAACGACAGACTTATACTTTGTCAGCGCTGAGATCTAGCGATGTAGCAACCTTTCGGGTTACTGGCCCAACGCTCTAACCAGTAGGCTACCTGCCGCCCCTTTACATCATAAAGTCATATAGTAACCATTTAAGAGTGTTACATGCAGTATCAAAGCTGATCAATGTAAATGGGGTGTCGAATTTCAGTTATAGGCAGATTACAGCGCGATTTAAAAGACTGTTTCTCCTCAGCGCCTTCACCTAGAATATTCAGAAAATCAACCTACAAGACCCCCTAGCGAGCACAAATATTTTTCTCGGTTGTGGACAATGTGTACTCGATTACCAAGGGGATACTGTCCGATAATAGTAGCTGTAATGCCAATACAAATTAACATTACGATAGGGAGAAGTGTGTGTGTGTGTGTGTGTGTGTGTGTGTGTGTGTGTGTGTGTGTGTGTGTGTGTGTGTGTGTGTGTGTGTGTGTGTGTGTGTGTGTGTGTGTGTGTGTGTGTGTGTGTGTGTGTGTGTGTGTGTTTGGCGCGAGGGAAAGCCTTTTTAGAGGTGAAGAAAGGGCTGAGAAAAGAACACACAGTTCCCCCCGCCGCGTGACCTGTCGAGAGGGCATGAGTCGGTTTGGCTCAATAAGACACTGTGTATAATTATCAAAGACAGTTCTTACTGACTCAAAGCCAGCAAAATAAACTGCTTGTTTTAGCACGTTTTAACTGAGTGCATTTATCCATGTGATTAGTACGATAGCAGTAAATTGTAATTGCGTTTTTAATCCAAACCTTTTAATTCTACCTTTTCCATGGAATCTCATGAATTTAGTAGAAAATAGACTAGGGCCCAAAAATAACATCATTAAATACATTTGAAGATTGCATTGGTTCTTCTTATTGAATCATTATTAATGTAATAATACAAAAATCGAATTCAGTTGATTGTGGCAAGAGCTTCCTCAGTCTATGGATTAATTATTCAAAATGTAAACAGACGATAAACTTATTTAAAAAAAGAATTTCTCCTGTTGGTGAAATCAATCCCTTAACCTAGATTTTAATATTTATAATACTGTATGATTCTATAAACAAGCTTTTCACGCCTTTTGCCTTAAGTTGAATAGGGTTACCTTTAGAAATATAAATCACTTGTGTTGTTGTTTTTCGAACATCATGCACTGTTTTTCGTTTTGACATTTAGACCTTTTCGTTTTCATGATGCCAAAAAAACTGCAAGAAATCTGGTCCCTGCGTTTTATTGGCTACATTGTCTTTATTTTTAAACATAGCATTTATTTGTTCAGTTGATACGTCCTTCAACGTTTTTAGTTGACAGACAAATAACATCCCCAAACCAACCATGTACAATAGCAGGCGGATGCTGGGGCCTTCATTTACATTCAAGCACCTTCGGTCTGAGGAAGGGGGTGGGGGAGAGGCTGCCCACCCTGCATCTATAAAAGAGGGTTGCAAAGTATGTGAAGAATCAAGGTTGTAGGCTAAAGCCCATATAAGGTAACTGAAACAGCTGTATTTTTTGTTGTTGCAGACAAAGAGATTCAAAAAACTTGACATTGACGGTTTGAAGACTTCCAATTCTACCACATTACAGAAGTCTTTGGCTAAGGTTGTGCAATGTAGGTTACTATAAACGTATTACGTATTCATAGCGTATTAATAACGCTATTTTAACGTTAGAATTATAAATATTAGGCTATTATTTATTGTATGAAATTGCTGTTATTATACATATATTTTTTATGAGTAATTGTGTTGATTTTGTTTTTACCAAAGTGTAAAACAATCTGACTTGTCAAGTCTGCTTGACGTGATTTACATAACATAAAAAACAGATAGCTCAGAAAAATATAAAATTGTCCTTAAATCCACAACACACAAATGAGTATTTCAGCCAAACCGCAGGCAAGGCTGAGGGATGGGACTGGAAAAATATAACGACAATTCATAGATGGTCCTATGTAGCAATGTCTGATAGATATTTTGGAAGCTACACATTGATGTACAAAAACATAGTTTAATCTTATTTGTGTGTGCACAAATGTTTGATCCTTATATATCAATAAATCAGTCAAATGTATTTATAAAGCCCTTTTTACATCAGCAGATGTCACAAAGTGCTTATACAGAAACACAGCCTATAACCCCAACACATACACAATCGAACAAGCGTTTTGAAAGGGCAATTTATGGAGGCATGCTAATTTACCACAGTTTTCTCAAACATATTCATCACTTTTCATGATGTTGATAATAATAATAACAATAGTTATAATAATAGATTAAAACATATAAACGATTCTTTAACGATTAAAGAAAACGTTTAATTTAGAAACTACAACTGACCACCAAACTAGGCCAAGGACTGTCACGTGATTCAGGTGTCATGCCACTAAATTCAGGCCAAGTATTTTGCCCCCTAACGTTATCGAACCGTCCCTAATACTGGCATTCCACTGTTCTCTATCCATGCACACTCTTGACACCTCGTGTACTGCAAACCCCATGCGCTCACAGTTGTGTAATCTACTATTATGTAGATTACACGTCCGATTTGGTAGCCTTTGGCCTTGTTATGATCTAACCAATTGAAAGATTTAAATAGTGTATGTATGTATGTATGTATTTTTTTTAAACAATACAATAAATAAAATATACATTATGTCTTACCTTCCCCATTCTAATTTATTTTGGAATTAGGGGTACAATAAAAACATGATGCTTCCTCTTCAAATGAGGTAATTACTCTGTAGGTCGACAACACATTAGACCTATATCATGCACATAACTTCTCAAACAATTGACTGATACTTTGAATATAAATGATGTTCGCCATGATCAAAGACAACATTTTACAACACTATTATAAGGATTAGGATCTACTCAAAGATAATGATTAAGCCAATGAAGAAATAACGCCCATATCCAAATGTCTCATCCCTGTCAGTATAGGCATAGTAACCCCACAACATTTTACAGTAAACCCTTAGAATGACCTAATGATTGTAGTCATTAATGATGTAAAACCCTCTCAAATCACTGTTCATTTTAATGATATTGTTTGTCCTTCTTTGAATAGGCTAATTTTACTGATGCCACGAATCACTCTGAAGGCCTGTGTGCCTAGTCATGTCACTGCATTGTACAAATGGCCAAACACACTCGATATATCAATGACTCTAATCGATAGTTGCCATTTAAAACAAACCGATTTAATTAGATTTTCGACTAAGTGTAACACCAATTGGTGGATCCATCGGGCCTACGCAAACATATACCAAGAAACATACAGTACACGAGGCTGTCATAATATTTTACACCACTGTATTGGCCCAAAACATCTCAAATCTGGGTTTTTAACGAATCAACCCCATTTTAATCTGTTGAAAAAAATATGATTATTCTTACCTGCATTAGGAATAAATAAAAAAAGAGTTATCATATTTAATTTCTTGATTTTTCTTGATTTTTCGTTTGGATAAAGCCATGATGAATTGGAGTTTTCAGCAACAGATGTCCATGCACAATTCTTGGGATTTTGTTTGATTTTGCTCAAGAATTGCGTTTGGACAATCAGTCGCTAACACTCTAGGATGGCATTCTCGGGAAACCCCTCCCACAAAAAAACACCCAGGCATTAATTCGATTCAACACAAACGCACAGATTAGAAGCTAATATGCCTACAGGATGTACCTGCTTCGATTTCCAAATGATTTGCTAAATGTATACATTCATTGTTGATTAGAAAACAACCCTTCATTTCGAAAGACAACGAGATAGAGAAAAACAAGTTGCACTTGTAGATATGTTTTCATTCCTTGTGCTGCGTTGTATGGTCTCATGGACTTTCCATGGTCCTTCCGTTTTCAACCATCGGATAAGAAGCTACAGATGAGCCTAACTTAAGTTATACATGTGTTTTTCCAAATATCCAAGAAGAAACACAACATAGCCTACTAATACTAACGGAAGAAGTGTCTCGTTTCGATTCAATATTAGTATAGAAAGTATAGAATGACAGAATGCTGTTAGATACATGACCAATTCTTTATATCGTCCGGAAAAGTAGGCTACACCATTCAGTGTGATGTGGTGCCCTACACGGTTAGGCCTACTAGAGCTGTCGCTACTAATATGTATTTCGGTCTACCACAGTTGAAAGCAAACCTCAAATACTTACAGGTTGCTTTTCCTTTCCTCAAACATCTGAAAGTGATTAAGATGCAAAACGCCACAGCATTTTATACGAAATATCACCTCTTCTCAATGAATCATATAATAAGTCATATAAAATAGTTTTAAAGGAACCAGTGAGATAAAACAAGACTCCCTTCTTTAAAGTCCAGGCTGTGTTCAGGCTGTGTCGATACAAGAAGAAAACGGTTTGGCCATCCCTGCTGCACCTGTTAAGGGCGCAAAACCACGTAGTCTCCACACCGCGTCAGAAAATAAGCAGAATCTTCATGGTCATCTCAAAAACAAAAGTGTTGCAAACAAACCGATTCCAATCGTAACGCTATAAAACGTTTTCATTAAAACAATTTTAAAAAAACGATGATTTGGAGTTGTAGCCTAGTGTTCTGTCTCGCGCTAGAGATAAGCGGTGATGGAATCCAGAAAACCGCGCAGTCCTGTGCGGTCTCTTCTCTGTTCTCACGACATGCGCTGCCTGTATCCTTGTTTCAATAACTCTCGACAAGACCGGAACGCGTGCAGAGGAAGAAAGATGCTCGGAGCAGGTTGCTGGTTGCAATGATCTCACGCTTCAGCTTGCAGTACCTCCGCAGCAAATGACTTGTTGGGACAGTCGGTTCTTATGGAATGGCACTGGCCATAGCCTCGCTCCAGCTCCTGGCTAATTTCTTGGCTCCAGCTCCTTGCTCTTTTCTTGGGCTGGCGTAACAATACGGTGTCACCGCGACGGACGGCGAGAGGGAGTGGGGATGCTCTTCGCTTGGTACTGAATTTGAATAGCATCACCACAGGGTGGATGATAAATGTCCATTGTGCTGTAGAACTAATGAATCTCCACTGTCTTCTATGGGCACACACACACACAAGCCAGCAGCTGCGAGCGAGGGGACAAGTAAGCTCTTAAAGACACAACAGCCCTATTTTCTCCCCAAAAGTGATTACAATTCGTACACTGTTTATTCAGTGCCAAAACGCTCTGAAAACACTGTATGACGCTTGTTTGCTCTGTGGTAATCTTTTTTGTGTGTGAGAACACCAGTGCAACGCAGTAACCAGGCACTTAGACACAAAGCAGTCCCTTGAAAGCATTTTGTGGCATTTGTATAGTGTATAAGGCCAATATGAATAATTGCATGCAAATGTATGAAAGGACATAAATTAGTACAATTATTGGCTTTCAAATGTCTGATGAATATTATGGTTATTGTGGACAAGTCAGAAGGGATGTAGGTTGAACAATTGCAAGAACATGTACAAACTAATTATTGTGCTTGATTTTATTTAACTAGTTAAGAACAAATTCTTATTTACAATGACAGCCTAGGGGTTAACTGCCATGCGTTAACTGCCTTGTTCAGGGGCAGAAGGACAGATTTTCACCTTGTCAGCTCGGGGATTCGATCTTGCAACCTTTCCGTTACTAGTCCAACGCTCTAACCAGCAGGCTACCTACCGCCCCATAATGAAGGTAATATACCCCAGATTATTCAGCTCACTCTAGCATTTAAACGATTTAAGGTATAAACACGAAACCAACTTTCAAATGTACAGATGGCCCCGGTTTATATTGCTTGAGATTTTAATACTATTTAGACTTGTTGAACTATAACCATTTTAAACGTGCATAAAAGCTCCATAGGCTTGAATGGAAGTATTTTGACCGGCACAGCATCTACTACCCTTTAAGCTATCAACACCAAACCAATGTTGAGATGTTCAGACTGACACAATATATATTGCTTTTCAAAGGCTTTTTGATACTATTTATACTTTTTGAACTATAACCATTTAACATGTGTATAAATTAACATGTGTTTGAATGAGACGCATATAGGAATTAGAAGTAGGTATTCAAAATGGTCCTACTCCTTGGCCAATTAGGCTAAGTTCAGGCTACTTTAACGCCAAATTCTGTAACATCTTTATAAACTATTTAAAATGTGCATAAATTAGCATGGAATCATGGATTCAATGCCAACCATAAGAACACACTGTTGGACCTTTCAAATGATGCTGCTTTTAAACCATTTCAGCTATTAAAAAACTTTAACACTTTGAAAACTCTTGAACTTTTCAAGCTAAAGACACCAGACCAACTTTCACATGTTCAGGCTATCTTATACTATCAATCAATCAATCAATCAATCAATCAATCAATCAATCAATATTTCAGTTTATCTATATTTTTTCAACTATAGCCATTTCAAATATGCATAAATGAACATAGGTTTGAATGAGAACCATAGGAATACAGTGGTACAGTAGCGATTCAGAATTGTCCTGCTCCAGCCTGGTCTCGTAGACTAGCTGCAATTTACTATATGTAACTCCAAAATTTGTATCATATACTACATGACCAAAAGTATGTGGACACCTGCTCATCTAACAACTCATTCCAAAATCAGGGGCATTAATATAGACTTGGTCCCCCCTTTTGCTGCTATAACAGCCTCCACTCTTCTGGGAAGACTTTCCACTGGATTTTGTAACATTGCTGTGGGGACTTGCTTCCATTCAGCCACAAGAGCATAAGTGAGGTCAGGCACTGATGTTGGGCGATTAGGCCTGGCTTGCAGTCAGCGTTACAATTCATCCCAAAGGGATTGAGGTCAGGGCTCTGTACAGGCCAGTCAAGTTCTTCCACACCGATCTCAACAAACCATTTCTGTATGTATCCAAACTGTTGCCATAAAGTTGGAAGCACAGAGTTGTCTAGAATGTCATTGTATGCTGTAGCGTTAAGATTTCCCTTCTCTGGATCTAAGGGGCCTAGGCCAAACCATGAAAAACAACCCCAGACCATTATTCTTCTTCCACCAAACTTTACAGTTGGCAGTATGCATTCAGGCAGGTTGTGTTCTCCTGGCATCCGCCAAACCCAGATTCGTCCATCGGACTGCCAGAGGGTGAAGAGTGATACATCACTCCAGAGAACTTGTTTCCGCTGCTCCAGCGTCCAATGGTGGCGAGCTTCACATTGCGCATGGTGATCTTAGGCTTGTGTGCTGCTGCTCGGCCAAGGAAACCCATTTCATTAAGTTCCAGACTAACAGTTTTTGTGAAGACGCTGCTTCCAGAGGCAGTTTGGAACTCGGTAGTGAGTGTTGCAACCGAGGACAGACCATTTTTACACCCTATGTGTTTCAGCACACGGAAGTCCCATTCTGTGAGCTTCACATCTGAGCTGTTGTTGCTCCTCAAAGTCCCCACTTCACAACAGCACTTACAGTTGACCGGGGCAGCTCTTGCAGGGCAGAAATTTGATGAACTGACTTGTTGGAAAGGTAGCATCCTATGACGGTGCCACGTTGAAAGTCACTGAGCTCTTCAGTACAGGCCATTCTACAGCCAATGTTTGTCTATGGAGATTGCATGGTTACATGCTCCATTTTATACACCTGTCAGCAATGGGAGTGGCTGAAATAGCAGAATCCACTAGTTTGAAGGGTTGTCCACATACAGTGCATTCGGAAAGTATTCCGACCCCTTCACTTTTTCCACATTTTGTTACGTTATCACCTTATTCTAAAATCCTCATCAATCTGCACACAATACCCCATGATGACAAAAGAGAAAACAGGTTTTTAGAAATGTTTGCAAATGTATTACATTTTTTTTTAACTTAAGCATTCAGACCCTTTGCTATGAGACTTGACATTGAGCTGAGGTGCATCCTGTTTCCATTGATCATCCTTAAGATGTTTCTACAACTTGATTGGAGTCCACCTGTGGTAAATTCAATTGATTGGACATGATTTGGAAAGGCTAACACCTGTCTATATAAGGTCCCAAAGTTGACAGTGCAAAAACCAACCCATGAGGTCGAAGGAATTGTCTGTAGGGTATGTTTTTCAGAATCAGGGGCTGGGAGACTAGTTAGGATCGAGGGAAAGATGAACTGAGCAAAGTACAGAGAGATCATTGATGAAAACCAGCTCCAGAGCGCTCAAGACCTCAGACTGGGGGTGAAAGTTTAGCTTCCAACAGGACAACGACCCTAAGCACACAGCCAAGACAATGCAGAAGTGGCTTCGGGACAAGTCTCCGAATGTCCTTGAGTGGCCCAGCCAGAGCCCGGACATAAACCCGATTGAACATCTCTGGAGAGAACTGAAAATAGCTGTGTAGCGACGCTCCCCATCCAACCTGACAGAGCTTGAGAGGATCTATAGAGATGAATGGGAGAAACTCCCCAAATACAGGTGTGCCAAGTTTGTAGTGTCATACCCAAGAAGACTCAAGTCTTTATTTGCTGCCAAAGGTGCTTCAACAAAGTACTGAGTAAAGGGTCTCAATACTTATGTAAATGTGATATTTCAGTTATTTAAATTTCTAAAGACCTGTATTTGCTTTGTCATTATGGGGTATTGTGTGTTGATCATCCATTATGGGGTATTGTGTGTAGATTGAAAAGTAGGGTGGTTGGTAGGGGTGGAAGGATGGGCGTATAACACGGCTGAGAGAATGCCAAGAGTGTGCAAAGCTACTTTGAAGAATCTAAACACTTTTTTGGTTACTACATGATTCCATAAATGTAATTTCATAGTTTTGATGTCTTCACTATTATTCTACAGTTTAGAAAATAGTACAAATAGAGAAACACCGTGGCATGAGTAGGTGTCCCCAAACTTTTGACTGGTACTGTACGTACAGAGCAATACGGAATGCTCTGAGACCAGGTTGTTTCGTTGGCCAATTACGTTCAGGCTATCCTATCAACCAATAACCTTAAATACTTTAAAACAAGCTAGCAAGAACATATTTTCTTAAGGAAATGTACATTTGTAGTTAATAGTATATCACTAATGATCACATTCTGATTGCATTGTGAATGGTTAAGGCTTATATATTTAGTTTAACTCTTATTTTATGAGTTGACATTATTTCAAAGCTTATTTTAAATAAATTCACCATACTCCCTTCACCGTACACAACTCACAGTTAACCCTGATAGGAAGGCCTACCCTCTATCCTCCCTTCACCTTACACAACTTACAGTTAACCCTGATAGGAAGGCCTACCCTCTGTCCTCCCTTCACCTTACACAACTCACAGTTAACCCTGATAGGAAGGCCTACCCTCTGTCCTCCCTTCACCTTACACAACTCACAGTTAACCCTGATAGGAAGGCCTACCCTCTGTCCTCCCTTCACCTTACACAACTCACATTTAACCCTGATAGGAAGGCCTACCATCTGTCCTCCCGTCACCGTACACAACTCACAGTTAACCCTGATAGGAAGGCCTACCATCTGTCCTCCCTTCACTGTACACAACTCACAGTTAACCCTGATAGGAAGGCCTACCATCTGTCCTCCCTTCACTGTACACAACTCACAGTTAACCCTGATAGGAAGGCCTACCATCTGTCCTCCCTTCACCTTACACAACTCACAGTTAACCCGGATAGGAAGGCCTACCATCTGTCCTCCCTTCACTGTACACAACTCACAGTTAACCCTGATAGGAAGGCCTACCATCTGTCCTCCCTTCACTGTACACAACTCACAGTTAACCCTGATAGGAAGGCCTACCATCTGTCCTCCCTTCACTGTACACAACTCACAGTTAACCCTGATAGGAAGGCCTACCTAGACCACTGCGCCACCCGGGAGGCCACGTTGGCACTTTTCATTGTGTTTCTATCTGCCATGTTTCAAAACCTTGTGTCTTGCTGAACGTGGCCTTGTTGTGTGTGCAGCTTGTATGCTCTAACCTGCTAGTGAAGGATCCCGAGCCAGCACGTAGCCTCCAATGACTGTAAACAAAATGGAGAAAGTAGACAGCCCATGGTCCTAAACCCTCAGCCCTTGAATTAGGTTTTACATTGTCACATCCGAGTGTACCTTAAATTTGTGTTGCCCAAGCGAGGGAGAGTGATGATTGGCGAGGCAATGGCCTTCGTGGAAATTAAAAACAACCAACCTAAAGCTATGAATGTACCTAGCAAGCTAACATAGCTAGCTAGCACTCCAGTCAGATTAGCTAGCTACAGTTACCCACAGTTGGCTAGCTAGTTTTATATTTTGGTCTTTTATTCCAATACATTTCAGAATTCTTAAAAATATGTTTATGAAGCTAGCTCCATTTTAAAGGGTCCTCACCACGAGACTAAGCCAATTTGCCAACGCTAAACTCAATGTCGTCTATAATTTTGTCTGACATCCCCAAAATGCAGCTGTGTTGATTAAATTTGACACTATGCGGCCACCGGAGTTTGACACGTGACTACAGTTTGCATTGAAGTGTGTGTCATATCAACCCCATAAGTGATCATAGTTCTTCACTCGCTCCCTCAAGCTAAATCAAGGGCCAAGGGGGCAACGTTAGTGAATTGGACCTCCACTTAAGATGGCAATAAAACTGCATCTGGTTTCGACGGGGATTCCCCTGTGGGAAGTGGCTTGCACTAAGGGCTGAAGGGGTAAAAATAACATGCACAGTTTGAGCTACTCCAGGAAGTGACGTTGCAGGCTAGCTCAGTGCTGCCCCCTCTCATTGATTAACTCAATTTGAAGGCCGACTGGGGTACTGCAGACTGCCGTTCGCCAATGAATTATCCTTTTAACTTCTTCTGTATATGATTTTTACATCATTGGTTCAAGGACATACATACATTTTATTTACACGAAGATTGACCACGAATATTGCAATTTTTCCATTCAATATAATGGGGGGGGGGGGGGGGGGGGGGGGGGGGGTCCTGATTTCCTGACTTCCGTTGCTTCAATGAAAAGGGGCAGTCGTTCTTCCCTCGCAGTCTCTCTCATCTAGCAGATAGACCAGTGGGCATGGGGGGTCCTCCTTCTTAAAGAGGCAATCAGCAGTTGCTACATCCATTTCCAGACTTCTAAATTAAGGATATGTACCCATTGATTCTTGAAGAACATAACTTATAAATGCCTCATGAGCTTAGTTCAACTGTCGTACCCCATCAGAACTCAAAATGTAAGCTTGTTTCACTCCAATATTTGTAAACAACGTAAATGTAAACAAACACTATATAGCCTCAAAACATGGTTAACACTATAATTTGTATATCATGGATGTTCAGTCCTTGAGTCTGTAGCTCTGTCTATGAATTTGAGACTGTTTACATTTTACCAGCCCCGTGCACGGTGCCAGGATTGTTTCTCTCCTGGTGATAATCAACCAATCAATCAATCAATCAATCAATCAAATGTATATATAAACCCTTCGTACATCAGCTGATGTCACAAAGTGCTGTGCAGAAACCCAGCCTAAAAACCCAAACAGCAACCAATGCAGGTGTAGAAGCACAGTGGCTAGGAAAAACTCCCAAGAAAGGCCAAAACCTGGGAAGAAACCTAGAGAGGAGCCAGGCTATGAGGGGTGGCCAGTCCTCTTCTGGCTGTGCCGGGTGGAGATTATAACAGAACATGGCCAAGATGTTCAAATGTTCATAAATGACCAGCAGGGTCAAATATTAATAATCACAGTGGTTGTAGAGGGTGCAACAGGTCAACACCTCAGGAGCAATTGTCAGTTGGGTTTTCATAGCCAATCATTAAGAGTATCTCTACCGCTCCTGCTGTTTCTAGAGAGTTGAAAACAGCAGGTCTGGGACAGGTAGCATGTCCGGTGAACAGGTCAGGGCTCCATAGCCGCAGGCAGAACAGCTGAAACTGGAGCAGCAGCACGACCAGGTGAACTGGAGGGGGGCTTGACATATACGTGGGGATGCTAAAAAAATAGTTGATTTCATGACTATTTACAAGTGCATTTATTCCATATGCATAATCAGACAACTGTGCATTGGTAATAATGTTTTGGATGGGGTATGAATGTGCTTGGTTGACAGCCATGTCGTTTTCTATGTCTCCTCTCTGTGAAAGTCCTTGGTATTCAGAGTAACGCAATGCCTCCACGACTGCTCTCATATACTCTCTGTTCTCTCTGACTATTTTCGAATGTCCATCACTTAGAGCATTGCATATTGTTGAGCCAGACTCTTTCTGAATAGCCCACTCATTCCACGCTGTCATTGCATATTTTTGCTCCACATAAGCATTGTGTGTCTTGAGCAAACTTGTGGCCTTCTTCCAGTTCTGGTAGCCATCGTGGGTAAATGCCGCCTTTCCTCCACCATGGTTTCCTGGACGTTGAAAGTGCGGCATGCAAAGCAGAAAGCACGGTCCTTTGTAATAGAATATTCCAGGCATTTGTAATCCTCATACCATCTACGATTGAAGTAGCGGTCCTGTTGTTCAACTTTTGTGGCTGGATAACGCCGAAGAAGGCGGCGCCTTGGTTCTTCAACAGGTGACTGGCTAAAATCAGAGGTAGAGGTGGCTGTGCTGACAGTGCAGCTAACGGTGGCTGTGGAGCAGCTAGCAGCGGCGAACTGCTCTGGTGCTCCCTCACGTCGTGGCTCACGAGTTTCTCTCTCTGACTCATCTTTCTTATCTCCCTCTTCTTCTTCTTCTTCTTTCTTCTCTTCTTCTTTCCTCGGAGACAAGGTCTGGGTCTGGATTTTCATTTCGTACCGCGCTCTTCTCTTGATCAGAAAACGATCCATCGCAACGGGGCGAGATGGGCGACTAGCTAGCTAGAAGTTATCTCACATAACATAGCCTAATGTGCGCGAGCACACCCCCCTAAACACACACACACACACACACACGTCATAGGGCACATGCGCGGCACGACCACGCAGCCAGGGATTGGATTGGGAACCGAATGGCTGGTTATTAAATTTAGCATATTTCTTTATTTAAAAATTAAAAAAAATACAAAAATACTTGAGGGGGCTTAAGTTGTGCTACGCAGACTTGTGACGTGGCTATAGTCCCCTGTAGCTTCGGTGTAGCGCTGCGCCTGTCCAGCCCCAACCCTCAGCTTTTTACCGCAACAGGGGCCGGGAAAATCCTTTGTTATTGTTTAAACTGCTGATTGCTGCTTTAAAGTAAAAACCTTTTCCTATTTCATCTGTCTCAAGGAGAGGAGTTAAGCGCTCCTGATCAGCTCGGCTGGGTCTCCTCACATGCACACACACACACACACACACACACACACACACACACACGCACACACGCATGCACATTCTCTCTCTCTCTCCTCACATACTCCCACTGCTCCATTCATTGCTCATTTGGATCTTGGAGAGCAAATCCCTTTCCACCGCCTTTTCATGTTCTGACTAGAGAGACGGAATCCTGAGAGGAGGTAGGCTAGCAGTGGAGCCTCCTCACGCCTGATCCCAGATCTGTGTGCTGTCTTCAGTTAGCAAGACAACACAAACAGATCTGGGACCAGGCTACCTCAGGCTTTGTTTATCATAACCATCATTTATCATCATCATTTATCATCACCTTTATCATGTTTTAGAGACGAATTTCCCACAATTATCTTTTTTTACTGAGAGGATGATTTGGTGGGTGTACGTACTGGTTAACTTTTAATATCCCCAAAAAGATTAAATAAAGTAGGCCGATATGTGGGAGGACAGCATCTGTCTGCTATGAGGAGGTTTAATACAGAATAACTGTGTTATCTAGGTAATCCTGTTTTAAACATCAGTTTTTCTAGGATTAATTTCCCCCTCTCATTGTTAAGGCCTCAGCAGGCCTCAGTTCGACTGGCGCCTAGCCAAACGAACCGAACAAGTGTGCCCGCATACTCCCTAAAAAAGACCTTCGCTTGAAAAACAAAACAAAAAAAGTGTCAAGAGTACTGTTTGTCTATTTTGAGACACCGTAGCCCAAAAAACGGCCCTTCATTTGGACGTTTTTGAATCCCTACTGTTGACCAATCCCCGACTAAGGGATGTAGACTTCAGCTTCAAACTTCGGCTTGTCTCGAGAATTTTCTTTGTGTGCAGGAACAGACAAAAAAGTAGACTAAAACGTAGACTACGGGCAATCCAGTTCATGGTTGTGAATTTCCTTTAGATAATAAAAACTAATACCTTAAGGGGGCTAGTTTCCTGGACATAGATTAAGCCTAGTCTTGGACTAAAAAGCACTGTAAGGAGGGTCTCCATTGACCAAGGAGTTTGTCTGGGAAACCTGCCTAAAAATGCACTAGAGCCAGATCAAGAATGTGAGTTGTTGAAGCCAGCCAGCCAGCCAGGACAGCACAGCAGAAGCAGTTAGCTTTTATGTTAGTTGGTGGTTCTACACAGAAACAGTGAAGGGGGGGGGCATCCTTTCCTCAGTGCCATTGTACTCTTCTCCATTCGGTCTCCATTCACAAATAAATGTTTAACTCACTGGCTAAAAGGAGCAGTGGGGGGGAGGAGTCTGAAGCCACAGGGTGTGGTCAATGAACCCGTCCCTGGAGAAGTTAGAGAAGAAGGAAGTTAACAATCGAGGAGAGGAATCAGAAGAATCCACCAATAAGCCTCCTTAGATGAAAGCATCTCTACCCTGCTGCTAGGGCAATGAGCAGCTAGTGCTATGTAAATAGGGGAGACAGCAGTTTGAAACTGCTCTGCTATGTTACTGAGCAGGTAGTAACTAGTAAAAGGATCTGAAAGACACCGATAGTTGTGACTTATAAGAATGTTTTGGGGATCCTTCGTCAATCCTATTGGTCCCCCCCCCTAACCATGCAACTGCCTAAATGTCTCTGGCAATTCTTTGACGGTGACTGCATAGTTGCCTGGCAACAGGGAGAGAGACAGACAGAAACAGCAGTGGATGTGGTTAAAGAGCCTGTAGGAAGGAACGAGGTAGTCTCTATAAGATTATAACCACCTAACTCTATAACCACCTCGCACTATAACAACATCCCTCTATAACCAGGTCCTATTTTAACCACCTCCCTCTATAACCATCTCCCAATATAACCACATCCCAATATAACCACCTCAAACTATAACCACCTCCTATTATAACCACCTCCTATTATAACCACCTCCCTCTATAACCACCTCCCACTATAACCACCTCCCACTATAACCACCTCCCATTATAACCACCTCCTATTATAACCACCTCCCTCTATAACCACCTCCTATTATAACCACCTCCCTCTATAACCACCTCCTATTATAACCACCTCCCTCTATAACCACCTCCCACTATAACCACCTCCCACTATAACCACCTCCTACTATTACCACCTCCCACTATAACCACCTCCCACTATAACCACCTCCTACTATTACCACCTCCCACTATAACCACCTCCCTCTATAACCACCTCCTATTATAACCACCTCCTATTATAACCACCTCCTATTATAACCACCTCCCATTATAACCACCTCCTATTATATCCACCTACTATTAAAAACCACCTCCTATTATAACCACCTCCTATTATAACCACCTCCTATTATAGCCACCTCCTATTATAGCCACCTCCTATTATAACCACCTCCTATTATAACCACCTCCCATTATAACCACCTCCCATTATAACCACCTCCTATTTTAACCACCTCCTATTATAACCACCTCCAAATATAACCACCTCCTATTATAACCTCCTCCCACTTTAACCACCTCCCACTGTAACCACCTCCCACTATAACCACATCGTTTTATAACCACCTCCCTCTATAACCACCTCCTATTATAACCAGCTCCTATTATAACCACCTCCCTCTATAACCACCTCCTATTATAACCAGCTCCTATTATAACCACCTCCCACTATAACCACATCGTTTTATAACCACCTCCTATTATAACCATCTCCCACTATAACCACATCGTTTTATAACCACCTCCTATTATAACCACCTCCCACTATAACCACATCGTTTTATAACCACCTCCCTCTATAACCACCTCCTATTATAACCAGCTCCTATTATAACCACCTCCTATTTTAACCACCTCCTATTATAACCACCTCCAAATATAACCACCTCCTATTATAACCTCCTCCCACTTTAACCACCTCCCACTGTAACCACCTCCCACTATAACCACATCGTTTTATAACCACCTCCCTCTATAACCACCTCCTATTATAACCAGCTCATATTATAACCACCTCCTATTATAACCAGCTCCTATTATAACCATCTCCTATTATAACCACCTCCTATTATAACCAGCTCATATTATAACCAGCTCATATTATAACCCCCTCCCACTATAACCAGCTCATATTATAACCAGCTCATATTATAACCACCTCCTATTATAACCATCTCCAGCCTTAATCAATCAGGGCTTCCCCTGCTCTGTCCCTCAACCAGAACAGTCATCTTAACCTCTCACCCACATCCAACCAGGACTTCCTTTTTCAACATTCTAATTCACCCAAATCCAGATGGGTGTTTCTGGGTGTCTTTGTTGTAATTGTACTGATTGTTTAAAAAATGTGTGGTTGTTTCTATTTTTTTGTATTATGGCTGCTGTACAGTAGACAAATGTATTCCTCCTTGCGAGTTCATTAAACCTCTTTTATCTTTCTGTGACTCTCATAACCAGCCGTGTGTTGTGGGTTGTGTGTTGTGTATGATAATCAAACCCCTCAAGAGGAAGGTTGCAGTGTCCTTATAAAATCTCAACTTTAATAACGGTAAAGTTTATAAGGACACAGCAACCTTCCTCATGAGGGATTAGACCAGTGAAGTCTGAAGAAAAGCAATGAACAATGGAACTGCCTTTGTTTAGTGCAGGTGTTAATGTGTTTTTAGGTGCTTGGGAGGACCAATCAAAAATAGTTAAATCCTCAAATGTCTGAAGGACCACTACTTACATCTTGCAATACACACGTGGGCTGCTTGGCAGTATAAAATCCAATTCTGAATCTGTATAAAACAGTCATTTTATTACTTTTCCTTGTGTAGCCTATGCAAAGCCATTCAATAGATATGTGACTTTGCAACCGCAGTGCGGGAGCTTCCTTTCTAGGTAAAACATAGGTAAATCTACAATAGATTTACATCATTCTTACAGAGCAAAAACATCCTCGAGCTGACCAAGAAGTGCCATGGCTCGGACTCTGGGCTTGCTTGTATCATTTTTCACTAAAGCAATTCTGTTTAAGTGCTTTAGTCAAACAGCAGTATTGGCCACTTGGGATAAAACCTTCAAGCTTTTGCTCACCAGTCAATTTATCTATACTGCCACCCAAACATTCCTTCCCACTGCCGATTCCTCCCTCCTGAGCAACCTGGTCTCAGAGCATTTCGTATTAAAATGGTCGGGAACTGTTTTACTAGCACAGACTGAAACATGTTCTGGGATTCTTCCAATGGCATTGAGGAGTACACCACATCCGTCACTGGTTTCATCAATAAGTGCATCGAAGATGTCGTCCCCACAGTGACTGTACGTACATACCCCAACCGGATGCCATGGATTACAGGCAACATCCGCACTGAGCTAAATGTTAGAGCTGCCGCTTTCAAGGAGCGGGACTCTAACCCAGAAGCTTATAGGAAATCTCGCTATACCCTCCCTCCGATGAACCATCAAACAGGGAAAGCATCAATACAGGACTAAGATCGAATCGAATTACACCGGCTCAGATGCTCGTCGGATGTGTTAGGGCTTGCAAACTATTACAGATCACAAATAGAAGCACATCCGAGTGAAACGAGCCTACCAGACAAGCTAAATATCTTATATGCTTGCTTCGAGGCAAGTAACACTGAAACATGCATGAGAGCATCAGCTGTTCCGGACGACTGTGTGATCACGCTCTCCGCAGCCGATCTGAGAAAGACCTTTAAACAGGTCAACATTCACAAGGCCGCAGGGCCAGACGGGCGTGTACTCCGAGCATGATCTGACAAACTGACAAGTGTCTTCACTGACTTCAACATCTCCCTGTCTGAGTCTGTAATACCAACATGTTAGAAGCAGACCACCATAGTCCCTGTGCCCATGATCACTCAAGTATCCTGCCTAAATGACTACCGACCCGTGACTCACATCAACACCATTATCCAAGAAACCCTAGACGCACTCCAATTCGCATACCGCCCCAACAGTTCCACAGATGATGCAATCTCTATTGCACTCCATACTGCCCTTTCACACTTGGACAAAAGGAACACCTACGTGAGAACGCTATTCATTGACTACAGCTCAGGGTTCAACACCGTAGTGCCCTCAAAGCTCATCACTAAGCTAAGGACCCTGGGACTAAACATCTTCCTATGCAACTGGATCCTGGACTTCCTGACGGGTCACCCTCAGGTGGTAAGGGTAGGTAACAACACATCCGCCACGCTCATCCCACAAAACTGCACAGCCAGGCACGACTCAAACACCATCATTAAGTTTGCCGATGACACAACAGTGTCATAGTAGGCCTGAACAGCGACAACGAGGAGACATCCTATAGGGAGGAAGTCAGAAACCAGACCGTGTGGTGCAAGGAAAACATCCTCTCCCTCAACGTGATCAGGACAAAGGAGATGATTGTGGACTACAGGAAGAAGAGGACCGAGCACGCCCCCATTCTCATCGACGGGGCTGTAGCGGAGCAGGTTGAGAGCTTCATGTTCCTTGGTGTCCACGTAACCAACAAACTAACATGGTCCAAGCACACCAAGACAGTCGTAAAGAGGGCACGACAAAACCTATTCCCCCCCAGGAGCCTGAAAAGATTTAGCATGGGTCCTCAGATCCTCAAAAGGTTCTACAGCTGCACCATCGAGAGCATCCTGATGGATTGCATCACTGCCTGGTATGGCAACTGCTCGGCCTCCGACTGCAAGGCACTACATGTACCCAGTACATCATCGGGGCCAAGCTTCCTGCCATCCAGGACGTCTATAGACCAGGCGGTGTCAGAGGAACGCCCTAAAAATTATCAAAGACTCCAGCCACCCTAGACTGTTGTCTCTGCTACCGCACGTCAAGCGGTACCGGAGAGCCAAGTCTAGGTCCAAGAGGCTTCTAAACAGTTTCTTCCCCCAAGCCATAAGACTCCTGAACATCTAATCAAATGGATACCCAGACTATTTGCATCCCCCCCTCCCTCTTCTACACTGCTGCTACTCTCTGTTATTATCTATGCATAGTCACTTCAATAACTCTACCTACATGTACATATTACCTTATTTACTAACCGGTGCCCCCGCACATTGACTCTGTACCAGTACCCCCTCTATATGGCCTCGCTATTGTTATTATGCTTCTGTTCTTTAATTCATTTAATTGTTAAATTTAGTAATTGAATTGTTACTTTTATTACTTTCTTTTTTAAATGTATTTTCATAAAACTGCATTGTTGGTTAATGGCTTGTAAGCACACATTTCACTGTAAGGTCTACATCAGTTGTATTTGGCACATGTGACAAATAAAATTATATTTGATAATTCTGTACGTAAATCCTATACACCCCATTTAGGGGGATATGTAACATTTCATATGGTATGTATTCATTTGTCAATGTCCTTCGCCCATTTGTATGATATGTTACAAACTACAATTCCTATTATATGTACAATACGTTACATATTTGCAAAACTAATTCTAGCTAGGTGGCTAACGTTAGCTATCTGGCTAATGTTAGCCTGGCTAGGGTTTAGGGTCAGGGGTTAGGGTTAAGGTTAGAGTTAAGTTTAGGTGTTAGGTTAAAGGGTTAAGGTTAGGGTTAAGGTTAGGGTTAAGTTTAGGTGTTAGGTTAAAGGGTTAAGGTTAGTGTTAGCTAGTAGTCGCAAGTAGTCGCAAAGTAGCTAAGATGCTAAAGTTGTCTGTGATGAGATTCAAGCTCGCAACCTTTGGGTTGCTAGATGTTTGCGATATATGCCTACGCATCCACCCCAACCAACCACCCTACTTTTCGCTTTTGACATAATTAACCATCTGTCTAACAGCATGTAACCATACCATACATAACATCATACTAATTCGATTTTTCCAGAATTATGTTTACTATGTTATGTCTAGTCTATGAGACCAGGCTGTCCTGAGGTGTGTGTGTGTGTTGCATGTGACTCCTGGATGTGGTAAAGCATCTTCTCCATTAACTCTTTAGTGACTTCCATTGTTGTGGAGGTAAAGATTGATCTCTATGGTCATGAAGTGGGCAAGCTGTTGTGTGTGCATGTGTGTGTGAGAGAGAGGGAGAGAGAGAGAGAAACAAAAAAACTAGGAGTTGTCTGGTGTTTGTGTTCTCCAATAAAACCATATGCCTTCCAAATACAACAAGCAAGCAGAGTGGGGGAAAGATGGAGCTGGGATGGGGAGAGAACTAGACAAATGAGCATTTCTACGCTCTGCTCTCTCTCTCTCTCACACACACACACACACACACACACACACACACACAAAACCTACTCTGGCCTCTGCTAAAAGGCTGCTGAGTAAGAATGTAAGTGCCAACCGAGGGAGTGTGAGCGACAGTTATTGACCCAGCAGGCTCTGAGACGTCAGTGTGGGAACGCGGTTATTGATTATCGCCACGCAATAAAGGTTCCGCAGGGTTTTCAGAGTGTCACGACTGGGGCCCCTGGAGGGATTGTGACTTGGGGAACAAAAGAGAGAGAAGGAGATTGGTGGTGGTAGATAGATAGATAGACAGTGACCGCTTCCGGGGGGGTATGTATCAGTGGGGCCCCTGGCTGTCAGACCCCCCACTATGTGTCACGTGTGTATGTGTGAGAGAGAACACGTTTGTATGTGTCCATTCACTGAATAAACATTTAGTCTCTCTCCAAAGCCTCCATCTAGCTCGGCTGTGAACCTGTTGGCCCTCTCTGCACACCCTGCCACCCCACCACGCCACTGACCCTTCACCTCTCACCTTTAACCCAGCCTGTAAAAGTTATTGAACTCTCCCAGACCTGCAGCTGCAGAGGGTGCTGGGAAACTGGCCAGCAGGGTCATGGGGGTCAGGGTGTGTGACAGGGTGTCATGAATAGATGTCCCTTTTCCCGTCTTGATCCCCTTTCCAGAGAGCAAGGCAAAAACTGATTGTCCCCCCTGACATTGCTGTGGCTGGCTCATTGATTGAATTGAGGCCCTCCAAAAGCTCCCTGAATTCAGTTTAGATTCCTGTCATATTTATACTTCTCTTCTTCTCTCTTCTACTCTCTTCTTCTCCTCTGACCTATGTCATGCCAATCTCTCTTTCTGTCTCTCATTCACTCTGTCTCTTTCTTTCCTGATTATACCCTCTTTCAGTGTTGCTTGGTCTCTCTTCCTGCCCTTGAATAACTAACTAACTGTTCATTGAATAACTGCGTTTGGAATGTAAACTCAATGCCTCCCTCTTCAGGCAATAGGTTGATATTGACGGAAACAAACATTGTGTTAAATTTGTAAACTTAATTTCTCCCTCATGGACTATCAGAAGTGTGTATTGTTTATATTATGGCCACTATTTGGTTGTTAGATATTGTATATTCAAACATTGTGTGTTGAGTAGCCGTAGCCTAGCTTTAATACGGTTGTTAGAATCCCAGTAAGCAACGTTGACATCGCGTGCATTTATGTGCTGAATGAAAGGGGAAAATATGTCTTTTGCGGATGTTAAAAATACGTTATTTAGAGAGGTTCAAAATATATATTTTTGACTCATTGATTTTATGGCCAAATTTCAGTTTCGCATACATTCTCAATTAATTAAACATTATATCACAATAATACCTTTTCAAGCCTCTTAATATAGGAAAGATGAGCCAACTGAAGATTGTCCCTAACCAAAAATATATGTAATTGGATTTGAAATCAAGGTTGGTACTGACTGCACACCAAAAAGACAACCGGTCCTGATAGGACCAGAAAATAATGTCGCCGTCGGTAACTGTGATGACAATAATCGCTCATAAACCAAAGCTACTTTTTCTAAATGTTTAAACGCACACCAGCAGCAGGTTATCAATTCCTTTAAAAACCCGTTAAAATGTGCGCAAATAGTAGCCTACTATAAGCAAATAGTTACATTGTATCATGCAGGTGATACAATTTTCTCACAGGGCTTTTGGTGCGGAAGTTGTAATTTAAAACCTTCCACCGATACTGCCAAGGAAAGAGATTCATCTTGAGGGGGGTTTAAAATTGAGGAAAGCACCATTTTCCTTATTGCTGACGCGGACTGGGAGCTGTGGCTACATGCAGTAGCTTGGACTGCTACATCCACCATGTTTCTTTGGGTTTTAGTTTTAGGGGCCTTCGTTTCTAGATCAGAATGTTACTTTTCGGAGGAGAAATATCCAGAAGAATCGAAAATGCAGCCGCCAACGGTTGTTATTGCGATCATTGCTCGGAACGCGGCGCATTCCTTGCCTTACTACCTCGGAGCATTGGAGAGACTGAACTATCCCAAAGCACGCATTTCTGTTTGGTAGGTGGCAGAAGTCCTGCCAGCGCTCTTTCCCTGGCCGCTATTTGTTAAAATGTAATTTTTATCAAACTAGTGGGCGATCAATCGCATTTGGATTAGATTAAGAATACCTCTCGTCCCCAAATCGCCAATCCCCATAATCCCGTTAGAACCATTGATCTCCTAACAAAATAAAATGCTTCAGCTTCTATTGGGTACTCTAATTATGCTTTCTTTATTTTTCTCCAATGCAGAGTTCATAAAGTAATATTTTAAGCCATTGTATTATGCAATTTTCACATTAGCCTGTACTTTACACCAGACTTTCCTTGCTGGATATATGTTTTCCAGTTTCTTGAAGTACTTTAGAAATCCAATTTATTTCTATGTTGAAGCTGAAATAGTATTTTCATTCCTTCTTCCATAGACACTCTTATCCAGGGAAATGTTCAGTACATTTCCAGTACAGTTCATACTGTACTGGGCCCCTGTGGGAATTGAACCCACAACCCTAGCTTTGCAAGTTCCATGCTCTCCCAACTGAGCCACATCATCACATCTCATCATCACAAACCACTTGATGTCTCAATGTACTCAATACTGTATTGGTCATTGTTTTTCATCATGCTGATAGAAAGTCTACAGGTACAAACCTAGATGACCAGCCTATGTACAATACAGTCATGTACATTTACATTAAGTGGTTTGTAAGGATGGTCAATTAATACTGCACAAAAAAAGTGGTTGTTTTCAATGTTATTTGATCAAGAAAAATATTTAATTTGGTGTGGATGTTTTGTGTCTTTGCTGATAACTTAAATATTTGAGGACAGGGGATTGTTCTTTCTGGATCCCATTAGAATGACAGTCACAGAGAAAAGGACAGGGGAATGTTCTTTCTGGATCCCATTAGAATGACAGTCACAGACAAAAGGACAGGGGATTGTTCTTTCTGGATCCCATTAGAATGACAGTCACAGACAAAAGGACAGGGGATTGTTCTTTCTGGATCATTAGAATGACAGTCACAGAGAAAAGGACAGGGGATTGTTCTTTCTGGATCCCATTAGAATGACAGTCACAGAGAAAAGGACAGGGGATTGTTCTTTCTGGATCCCATTAGAATGACAGTCACAGACAAAAGGACAGGGGATTGTTCTTTCTGGATCCCATTAGAATGACAGTCACAGAGAAAAGGACAGGGGATTGTTCTTTCTGGATCATTAGAATGACAGTCACAGAGAAAAGGACAGGGATTGTTCTTTCTGGATCCCATTAGAATGACAGTCACAGAGAAAAGGACAGGGGGTTGTTATTTCTGGATTCCATTAGAATGACAGTCACAGAGAAAAGGACAGGGGTTGTTCTTTCTGGATCATTAGAATGACAGTCACAGAGAAAAAGACAGGGGAATGTTCTTTCTGGATCCCATTAGAATGACAGTCACAGAGAAAAGGACAGGGGAATGTTCTTTCTGGATCCCATTAGAATGACAGTCACAGAGAAAAGGACAGGGGAATGTTCTTTCTGGATCCCATTAGAATGACAGTCACAGAGAAAAGGACAGGGGAATGTTCTTTCTGGATCATTAGAATGACAGTCACAGAGTAAAAGACAGGGGGTTGTTCTTTCTGGATCATTAGAATGACAGTCACAGAGAAATTGTACAGGACAACAACTCTTACAAGATCAACTATTGAATCCTGCTAGATACTGTTCTTAATTATACATCTATCTTTTTGCCAAAGCAGATATGCTGAAAAAAGTTTTTTTTCCCGCTACAAATGTCTCTATCGGTCCGCTAATACTAGTTAAGACCCAGTGCATTACTTTTGTGATTTTATTATATTTTATAAACAGTACCAGTCAAAAGTTTGGACACACCTACTCATTCAATGTCTTCACTATTATTCTACAATGTAGAAAATAGCCAAAATGAAGAAAAAAAACCTGTAATGAGTAGGTGTGTCCAAACCTTTGACTGGTACTGTATATATGTATATACATGTTTTTTTGAACAAAACAAATGTTCAGATTTTTCAGGGGTGCTGCAGCAGCCTCAGAACCCCTACCTCCCTTGGCAATGGGCACACCTGATTCAATTAGTCAAAGGCTTGATGATTAGTTGCCTAATTGAATCAGGTGTGCCAGTTTAGGGTTAAGACAAAATCTGTAAAAAGTCCTTGGGCCAAGGAGTGGGTTAGGTGTGTCTATGTCCCCATGTCAGACAGTGTGTCTATGTCCCCATGTCAGACAGTGTGTCTATGTCCCCATGTCCGCAGGGCAGCGACAGATCACAATGCTGACAACACTACAGCTGTTCTGAGAGAATGGCTGACAGTCATGCAACAGTTTTATCACTACGTGGAATGGAGGCCTATGGAGCATCCTACGTAGGTTTGAGTTGTGTTCAGCATTATCTTGTTTTCTTCTAGAAGTATGCATGCTTGTACGTGTGTCTGTGTTGACACAGTTGATTAGCTCTGAAAAACCCTTGAACATCAGCTCATTTGTATAAACTCTGTATTAGCTTACCTGAACATCCAGACAGTAGTAGCAGTAGCCGACAGCTGAGCCTCAACTCACAATGTAACTTTAAAACAGTGTGAATAGAAAAGAAAGCCTTAAATAAATGTTTGGTGTTTACAGAGCCTGATGACAACAGTACTACCTGACCTGAGGTCACCTCTCATTTTCTCTCTCTAAGTACCTCAACGCAATGCAGAAATTATACTGTAGCATGCCTCTGCATGTGTGTGTGTGTGTGTGTGTGTGTGTGTGTGTGTGTGTGTGTGTGTGTCGGTTGGTGTGCGTCGGTTGGTGTGTGTGTGTGTCTCATTCTGACTCCCTCACAGGTCCTACCCAGGAGAGATGGGGCCTAAATACTGGAGCAACGGCAGATATGAATACCTGATGAAACTTAAACAGGCTGCTCTCAACTTCGCCAAGACACGCTGGGCTGACTACATACTGGTACAGTCACATGTCTACTCTGTCCTCTGGCCTACAAGTAGCATCATATCTACTCTGTCCTCTGGGTTAAAAGTATAATCATATCTACTCTGTCCTCTGGCCTACAAGTAGCATCATATCTACTCTGCCTCTGGCCAAGAAGTAGCATCATATCTACTCTGTCCTCTGGCCTACAAGTAGCATCATATCTACTCTGTCATCTGGGTTGCAAGTAGCATCATATATATTCTGTCCTCTGGGTTTACAAGTAGCATCATATCAACTCTGTCCTCTGGCCTACAAGTAGCATCATATCTACTCTGTCCTCTGGGTTGCAAGTAGAATCATATCTACTCTGTCCTCTGGGTTTACAAGTAGAATCATATCTACTCTGTCCTCTGGGTTACAAGTAGCATCATATCTACTCTGTCCTCTGGGTTGCAAGTAGAATCATATCTACTCTGTCCTCTGGGTTTACAAGTAGATTCATATCTACTCTGTCCTCTGGGTTACAAGTAGCATCATATCTACTCTGTCCTCTGGCCTACAAGTAGCATCATATCTACTCTATCCTCTGGGTTACAAGTAGCATCATATCTACTCTGTACTCTGGCTTACAAGTAGCATCATATCTACTCTGTCCTCTGGCCTACAAGTAGAATCATATCTACTCTGTCCTCTGGGTTTACAAGTAGCATCATATCTACTCTGTCTTCTGGCCTACAAGTAGCATCATATCTACTATGTCCTCTGGTTTGCAAGTATATTCATATCTACTCTGTCCTCTGGGTTTACAAGTAGAATCATATCTACTCTGTCCTCTGGGTTACAAGTAGAATCATATCTACTCTGTCCTCTGGTTTGCAAGTAGAATCATATCTACTCTGTCCTCTGGGTTTGCAAGTAGGATCATATCTACTCTGTCCTCTGGGTTTACAAGTAGCATCATCTCTACTCTGTCCTCTGGGTTTACAAGTAGAATCATATCTACTCTGTCCCCTGGCCTACAAGTAGCATCATATCTACTGTGTCCTCTGGGTTGCAAGTAGCATCATATCTACTCTGTCCTCTGGGTTTACAAATAGCATCATATCTACTCTGTCCTCTGGCCTACAAGTAGCATCATATCTGCTCTGTCCTCTGGCCTACAAATAGCATCATATCTACTATGTCCTCTGGCCTACAAGTAGCATCATATCTACTATGTCCTCTGTACTACAAGTAGTATCATAGCTTTCTTTCATTACCCACATACAGAGTGTGACCCTGCTATGGTTGTTACCAAAAAGATCAGTGTGCTTTGGTTTCAACCGCCTCACTAAACACACCGTGTCATCCGTTGACCATCTCTGTCTGTGCCCTTGATCTCCACTATATTATTATTATATAATATGATATATCATATTATTACATCTCTGTCTCCTCCAGTACGCTGACACAGACAACATCCTGACCAACCCAGAGACTCTGAACCTTCTGATAGCAGAGAACAAGTCTGTTGTGGCCCCCATGCTGGACTCTCAGGGAGCCTACTCCAACTACTGGTGCGGCATCACTCCCCAAGTAAGACAGTAAAGATCTGAGCCAGCACAGTGGGTTGTGGGTAGGCACGATTGTGTGAAATGGAAAGTTGGTTTGTATAAATGCGATTAAAGACCATATTGTTTTCATTTAAATCATTAATTTACATGGGGACAGATGCAATTAAAACATTGACACATTGAATGTACAAACAGTCAGATACGTTGCAGCTTATGCTAATTTCCAGTACCCTGTGTGTCTGTTCCCAGGGTTACTACCGGCGTACAGCTGAGTATTTCCCCACCAGACAGCGCCACCGGCTGGGCTGCTACCCGGTGCCCATGGTCCACTCTACCTTCCTGCTGGACATGAGGAAGACGGGTATGAAGAAGCTGGCCTTCCACCCTCCTCACCTGGACTACTCCTGGCCCTTCGATGACATCATCGTCTTCGCCTTCTCCTGCCGCGTCTCAGGTTGGGGTCTACAGTACAGCATGTACATTATAATGCACACACAGTCAGTCATGAACGCACGTGCACCCACACGCACTTAGTCTAATAACGTGCACCCACACACACTTAGTCTAATAACGTGCACCCACACACACTTAGTCTAATAACGTGCACCCACACACACTTAGTCTAATAACGTGCACCCACACACACTTAGTCTAATAACGTGCACCCACACACACTTAGTCTAATAACGTGCACCCACACACACTTAGTCTAATAACGTGCACCC
This sequence comes from Oncorhynchus clarkii lewisi, assembly GCF_045791955.1. Lineage (NCBI taxonomy): Eukaryota > Metazoa > Chordata > Actinopteri > Salmoniformes > Salmonidae > Oncorhynchus > Oncorhynchus clarkii. The sequence goes on along the minus strand of NC_092158.1, from coordinate 13,777,249 downwards.
ACACACACTTAGTCTAATAACGTGCACCCACACACACTTAGTCTAATAACGAGCACCCACACACACTTAGTCTAATAACGTGCACCCACACACACTTAGTCTAATAACGTGCACCCACACACACTTAGTCTAATAACGTGCACCCACACACACTTAGTCTAATAACGTGCACCCACACACACTTAGTCTAATAACGTGCATCCACACACACTTAGTCTAATAACGTGTAATCGCAAACATCCACATCCCTGCTGCTGGGGTGTAATCAGTGTGTTCCTTGTGTAAAAGGCTAGATGATTACATGCACATGTTGCTGGCACGTCGAGGCCATGGAGGCCATGTTTAATAACAGAGTTCATTGTGCTGTGTGTTTCCAGAGGTGCAGATGTACCTGTGTAACAAGGTGAGGTATGGTTACCTGAACGTCCCAGCCAAGCCTCACCACACCATAGAGGACGACAGCATCAGCTTTAGTCATCTCATCCTGGAGGCCACCAGTAAGAAACCTTATTTGGTCGTTTTTTACATCATTCTAAAGTTATTTAAGAGTCGGTGTCTAACAGTAATAGATGTGTAATAACTAGGTAATAACGGTAAAAATACCACGTCTCTATGTTCTTCCCCCAGTCGATGGCCCCCCCATGGCCCCCTCCAAATACGTGAGCCTCTTCCCCAAACAGAGAGACCTCATGGGCTTCGATGAGGTGAGACAAAGGCCAGGAGCCCAAACTCCTCATCACATACCTGAATAGATTAAATAATTAGCAGTGGCTTGGAACACTGCTGTAGACTATTTACATCAAATTACCGTGAAGTATAGACCTTACCGTGAAGTATAGACCTTACCGTGAAGTATAGACCTTACCGTGAAGTATAGACCTTACCGTGAAGTATAGACCTTACCGTGAAGTATAGACCTTACCGTGAAGTGTAGACCTTACCGTGAAGTGTAGACCTTACCGTGAAGTGTAGACCTTACCGTGAAGTGTAGACCTTACCGTGAAGTGTAGACCTTACCGAGAAGTGTAGACCTTACCGAGAAGTGTAGACCTTACCGTGAAGTGTAGACCTTACCGTGAAGTGTAGACCTTACCGTGAAGTGTAGACCTTACCGTGAAGTGTAGACCTTACCGTGAAGTGTAGACCTTACCGTGAAGTATAGTACAGTAGGTACCGGTACCAAGTCAATGTGCGGGGGTGCAGGTTAGTTGGGGTAATTTATACATGTACAGTAGGTACCGGTACCAAGTCAATGTGCGGGGGTGCAGGTTAGTTGGGGTAATTTATACATGTACAGTAGGTACCGGTACCAAGTCAATGTGCGGGGGTGCAGGTTAGTTGGGGTAATTTATACATGTACAGTAGGTTCCGGTACCAAGTCAATGTGCGGGGGTGCAGGTTAGTTGGGGTAATTTATACATGTACAGTAGGTACCGGTACCAAGTCAATGTGCGGGGGTGCAGGTTAGTTGGGGTAATTTATACATGTACAGTAGGTACCGGTACCAAGTCAATGTGCGGGGGTGCAGGTTAGTTGGGGTAATTTATACATGTACAGTAGGTACCGGTACCAAGTCAATGTGCGGGGGTGCAGGTTAGTTGGGGTAATTTATACATGTACAGTAGGTACCGGTACTAAGTCAATGTGCGGGGGTGCAGGTTAGTTGGGGTAATTTGTACATGTACAGTAGGTAGGGGTAAAATGACTATACATAGATGACGCCCGACGGGGTGTGGTATACGGTCTGATATACCACGGCTGTCAGCCAATCAGCATTCAGTGCTCGAACCACCCAGTTTATAATGGTAGTATGATCTCTCACGCTCAATATAAGATAAGATATACTTTATTAGTTCATACAGGATAGACATTTGTCTTCTACTTTTGACCCAACACCTCTGATATACACACACAATCTATGGATCACTGTGTCTCTGAGTTGACCCCTGACCTCTGACCCTGGCTGTCCTGTGTTGTAGGTGTACCTGATTAACCTGCGTCGTCGTCAGGACCGTAGAGACAGGATGCTGTATTCTCTCAATGAGCTGGAGATAGATGTCAAGGTGGTGGACGCCATCGATGGAGGGTGAGAATTAGCCTGCGAATCCTGACTCATTTGTGCTACGTTTCACTAAACAAGAGTTGAATTCAGTCTGGATGTCCAGGCTAGGTGAAGATACACAGCTTGGCATAGCTGTGGCTCTGAGGGAGGTTTAGAGAGAGTTGGAGACTATGATATCTGTGTGTGTCCTGCAGAGCTCTGAACAGCAGTGATATAAAGATTCTGGGAGTGGACATACTGCCTGGTTACTATGACCCGTTCTCTCGCCGTACCCTGACCAAAGGAGAGGTGGGATGCTTCCTGAGTCATTACTACATCTGGAAGGAGGTGAGGAGCACAGACACACACACAGACACGGACACACACACACACAGACTCGGACACACACACGCACACAAAGACAGACACACACACACACACAGACTCGGACACACACACACACACACACACACACACACACACACACACACACACACCTTGGGACATGGGACCTGGAGGGCCATGTCAGTAGGAGCTTAATTGGCTCATTCAGTAAAGTAGAAAAGCCTCTGAGGTCTGTAATTAGAGCTTATTTAAACTACATGTCCCCCCCCCTCCTCTTAGATGGTCGACCAGCAGATGGACAAGGCGCTGATCTTCGAGGATGACGTGCGTTTCCAGGCCAACTTCAAGCGGCGCGTACTGCGTCTGATGGAGGAGGTGGAGATGGTGGAACTGGACTGGGACATCATGTGAGTCACTGTCACAAACGGTCACCCTGGTGACCAGATGACTACTGCCTACCCGTGTTGCCATGAAGAGGAAAGGGCCTAGCTGCCCTGGACTCATTTTGTATGATAAACTAATATGGGTGAGGAGGGAGGGAGGAGGAGGGGGGGAGGAGGGAGAATGAGGAGGAGGAGGAGGGGGGAGGAGGAGAAGGAGTAGGAGAGGGGGGAGGAGAAGGAGTAGGAGAGGGGGGAGGAGAGGAGGAGGAGACGGAGGAGGGGGAGGAGGAGAAGGTGGAGGAGAGGGGGGAGAAGGAGGAGAAGGTGGAGGAGAGGGGGGAGAAGGAGGAGGGGGAGGATGAGAAGGAGGGGGAGGAGGGGGAGGATGAGAAGGAGGGGGAGGAGAGGGAGGAGGTGGAGGAGGAGGAGACGGAGGAGTAGGTGGAAAAGGAGCAGGGGGAGGAGGAGGTGGAGGAGGAGGAGACGGAGGAGTAGGTGGAAGAGGAGCAGGGGGAGGAGGAGGAGGAGGAGTAGGTGGAAGAGGATGGGGGAGGACGAGAAGGTGAAGGAGAAGGTGAAGTAGGAGGGAGAGTAGAGTAGGGTCGGAGAGCCTATTTCAACAGCATTATTCCACAGATATTCTACAACATGTAAAGTCGTACTGGGTGGGGTTAGTCTGGACAGAGGACAGACAGGGTCAGTCAGAGTACTGACCTTGTCTGTCTAGTACTCTGACTGACCCTGTCTCTCTCTCCTCTGTCCAGTACTCTGACTAACCCTGTCTGAAAGACTAACCCTGTCTCTCTCCCTCCCCTGTCCACTACTCTGACTGACTAAACCTGTCTCTCTCTCTCCTCTGTCCAGTACTCTGACTGACCCTGTCTCTCTCTCTCCCCTGTCCAGTACTCTGACTAACACTGTCTCTCTCTCCTCTGTCCAGTACTCTGACTAACCCTGTCTCTCGCTCTCCTCTGTCCAGTACTCTGACTGACTCTGTCTGTCCTCTGTCCAGTACTCTGACTAACTCTGTCTGTCCTCTGTCCAGTACTCTGACTGACTCTGTCTGTCCTCTGTCCCCAGTTACCTGGGCCGTAAGCAGGTGAAGCCAGGTGATGAGGAGGTGGTGGAGAACGTGAGGAACCTGGTGGTAGCAGACTATTCCTACTGGACCCTGTCCTATGCCATCTCTCTCCAGGGTGCCCAGAAACTGCTCAACGCTGAACCCCTCTCCAAGATGCTGCCCGTCGACGAATTCTTACCCATCATGTACGACAAACACACCAAGTAAGTACCTCAACAGTTTAATTTTTTTTAAATGTATTCTTGTAAGATGTTCTCAGATCACCGAGACCAGACACACCAAGTAGGTGGAACTGAAACCTGAAGAATTATGTTAGCTCGCCCTGTGCTAATGCCTATACCCCTCAAATTCAACTCTGGACCTCGAAGCCAGTCAGGGACTGATTTAGACCTGGAACACCAGACAGGATTGTAATGTGCAGGAGATCCAGGTTCAAACCCAGTTGGTATGTACGTCTGACAACAATGCTCCATAGGGGAGAGAGCTGGTGAAACGAAGTAGCCAAATTGTCTTTGAAAAGTAGTGTCATAAGTTCTCAAGAATCAGCTCCAAGATAGTCCAGTACCACCCTGGGATCGTCCCTGAAAGATTTGTTTTACTAGGACCATCCTTCATCCATTGCCAATGGAACTTAATATGATTTTAGTGCTACAAAGCTGTCAGGCAACTCTGCTTTGTGCCATTAAAAATTGCATTTCATCTTGTGTAGCTTGTTCTGAACCTTTGCCAGCATTGAACTGCCAAAGCTATAGCAACAACCTATAGCAACAACCTATAGCAACAACCTATAGCAACAACCTATAGCAACACCCTATAGCAATAACCTATAGCAACAACTCCTAATTAGCTGCAGTTTTGGATAAACGTTAAGCATAAATGTAGCTTTGGAATGGACAGATTTGAAAACCACTGTTACAATCACCAGCCTATGATTTCACATCTATAGCCTCCCATTGATGTTCCCCTTCCTGTGAACACATTCTTAGCTCAACTCTTAAAGCCTGCTTTTAAAATAGCTTGCCACAATTAAAATGTTCCCTCTAATTCTGAAACGCATTCACATTTTAGTTATGTCAAGAAGTCCAAATGTTTTGTACTTTGCTTCATGTTAGTTTTAGTCTCTGCTGACTGACTTGGCTTGTTGTAGCGTTCCAGGTTCATGTGGTCAACACCCTGTCTCTCTCTCTGGCTGCATGACATGTGTCTGCCAGACCAAGCTAATAGAACCCAGAGCCTCTCTGAGCCAATGGGAACCAGGCATGCATCCAGAAGTCTGTTAGAATGCCTTTGCGTTCTGTTGAGAATTCCTGTGTGTTCTGTGTTCCGTTGAGAATGCCTTAGTGTTCTGTCATGTGTGGAAACCTGGCCAGCTGCCATCATCCCTAGTCCTTGTCCCCCTTCCTCCTTCCCATCCTCTTCCCTGTGTGGTTCTGCTTCAATATGCTTGGAGTTGATTCTGGGTCTTCTGACTAACTGATTCATTCTTTCCAAGTTGCCCAACCCACAAACTTATTCCCAGTACTTATATTATAACCTTGTTTCCACAAAATATATTTCATGTCATTTCATCTCTCTTTGTAATGTTTCAAAATGACCAGTACATTTTAAAACTGTTACCTTTCATAGGATTACATTTTATCTGTGTATTGTTGCCCACCATAACACTGTATCATGTAACTGTATGATGAAGTGTGGCCCTGTTCTGGATATTTACATACACTATCAAGCTATGTACACACAGTTATATCTTTGTTATGGACAGGCTAGTTTTTATCTCCTTAGTGGGAGTTTTAACATCAGACGTAATATTGTCATCGTCCTGTGACCAATGTATTTCTAACCTCCCTATCCTGCTGGTCAACAGTGAGAACTACAAGTCCCACTATCCTAACCGTAACCTGCAGGCGTTCTCCACACGCCCCCTACTGGTGCAACCAGCCCAATACGCCGGGGACCCCAAGTGGGTGAGCGACACAGAGACCTCAACGCTGTGGGACGACGACAACGTGCGAACAGACTGGAGGGGCTCCCACAAAACGCTGAAGGGGGCTCCCCAACCCGACATGCTGCAGACGTCATATAAAGATGAGCTGTAGTTCAACCACACGTATTCATGCCTGATTCACACTGCACGGCCAACCCCATCCTTACTGCGCTGACTTGGATATGGTCTTTTCACGTTGTTCTTTTACAGCACGGTTCCAAAAACAACTGTGGATGCATAACGAGGCAGGTAGTGTTTGGTTTGACTCGGTGAAAAGGGTTACTGGTTATGGTGTCACTGCTGACTGTGCCATTCATCAGCGACACTTCATTTCTCACTGTATAATTGGCCATTTTGTATTTGGTACGTCGGTCCATAATCACTGGGAGTGACTGAATATACAGACAGCAGTGATGCTGGCGGAGGCTCTATAGACTTGGTCAAGTGCCCCAAGACCTGATTTCAAAGTGTGTGTGGGTTTGTTTGTGTGTGTTCAAATCAAGTGATGCATGTTAGGAATGGCAGCGTTCATGGAATGTCAGACACCTTCAAGGGTTGGGGTCAATTTCAAATTGAAGGCATTCAATTCAGGAAGTAAACTGAAATTACATTTCAATTATGGATAATATATATATATATATATATATATATATAGCACAGTTGGAGTCAATTCCTATTGAAGCCAGTCAATTCAGGTAGTGAATTGAATTTAAAATTAATTAAATAAATAAGCTTCTACTTTTCAGTTTATTAAGACGTCATTGAAAAAATATAATAAATCAATAGGAATTGACCCCAACTGTGCTATTGTGCACTGCAGAGCACTCCAGGGCCTGGGTGAGTGACCCTCGCTGTACTTCTAGTCACTGGGCGTCAGAAAACAGAAATACTGGAGGAAACCATTCTCTTTTATATCACATTCTACTCATTCTGTGTGGTAATATGTTAGGAGCAGTGTCTCTCTCTAGGCCTGACCTCATGGTAGACTTACACCAGATCAACAGTCCAGAGAGAAGCCTGCAAACCATATTCTCCTGACATCATTGATGGTGTCAGTTGCCACGACAATCAAGTTACATTCTGACTGAGCTCATCTATATTGGTTTGTGTTGATGTATTTTTTCTGTGCACAAATTCTATTATTTGTACAATTCAAATGGACAGTTTTTATAATTTATTTCTAGCATTATAATGTGCTTTTTGAATGCACAGAATTAAACCCAAGTGCAATGTCTTAATTGTAGTGAAATTCCCTCTTTGTCAAATAAATGACTATACTGTATGTACCTTGATGTCAAGCAACTTTGAAGATCAAATGTTTTTCAAAAGTAGCACATTTGGCAGAAGCTTTGTCAGTGCCAAAACTGTTCAAAAACGGATGTGACAATGATGTAACTAACTTTATACATGATTAAAAATCAACTTTTTCAATTTTTATTGAAATTCTATCTATGAAAATGCACTGACATTTTTAAGATACATGTACTGACATGAAAGCACCACAAGAGGGCAGTGTATGAATAAGGCATTTTTAGGGAAGTGTAGTTAGTGTAATTAGTTACTCTGAAATGATCAGCTGCGGAAAAAGTACCCAATTGTCATACTTGAGGAAAAGTAAAAATGCCTTAATAGAAAATTACTCAAGTAAAAGTGAAAGTCACACAGTTTTTATTACTTGAGTAAACGTCTAAAAGTATTTGGTTTAAAATACACAGTCATAGCCAAAAGTTGAGGTATGACACAAAGATTAATTTCCACAAAGTTTGCTGCTTCAGTGTCTTTAGATACTTTTGTCAGATGTTACTATGGAATACTGAAGTATAGTTACAAGCATTTCATAAGTGTCAAAGGCTTTTATTGACAATTACATGAAGTTGATGCAAAGAGTCAATATTTGCAGTGTTGACCCTTCTTTTTCAAGACCTCTGCAATCCGCCCTGGCATGCTGTCAATTAACTTCTGGGCCACATGGTAGCCCATTCTGGCATAATCAATCTTTGGAGTTTGTCCGAATTTGTGGGTTTTTGTTTGTCCACCCACCTCTTGAGGATTGACCACAAGTTCTCAATGGGATTAAGTTCAGGGGAGTTTCCTGGCCATGGACCCAAAATATCAATGTTTTGTTCCCTGAGCCACTTAGTTATCACTTATGCCTTGTGGCAAGGTGCTCCATCATGCTGGAAAAGGCATTGTTCGTCACCAAACTGTCCCTGGATGGTTGGGAGAAGTTGCTCTCGGAGGATGTGTTGGTACCATTCTTTATTCATGGCTGTGTTCTTAGGCAAAATTGTGAGTAAGCCCACTCCCTTGTCTGAGAACCAACCCCACACATAAATGGTCTCAGGATGCTTTACTGTTGGCATGACACAGGACTGATGGTAGCACTCAACTTGTCTTCTCCGGACAAGCTTTTTTCCGGATGCCCCAAACAATCGGACAGGGGATTCATCAGAGAAAATGACTTTACCCCAGTCCTCAGCAGTCCAATCCCTGTACCTTTTTCAGAATATCAGTTTGTCTCTGATGTTTTTCCTGGAGAGAAGTGGCTTCTTTGTTGACCTTCTTGACACCAGGCCAGCTCTGTACTGGTGGTGCCCCGATCCCGCAGCTGAATCAACTTTAGGAGACGGTCCTGTCGCTTGCTGGACTTTCTTGGGCGCCCTAAAGCCTTCTTCATAACAATTGAACCGCTCTCCTTGAAGTTCTTGATGATCCGATAAATGGTTGATCTAGGTGCAATCTTACTGGCAGCAATATCCTTGCCTGTGAAGCCCTTTTTGTGCAAAGCAATGATGACAGCACGTGCTTCCTTGCAGGTAACCATGGTTGACAGAAGAAGAACAATGATTCCAAGCACCACCCTCCTTTTGAAGCTTCCAGTCTGTTATTCGAACTCAATCAGCATGACAGAGTGATCTCCAGCCTTGTCCTCGTCAACACTCTCACCTGTGTTAACAAGAGAATCACTGACATGATACCAGCTGGTCCTTTTGTGGCAGGGCTGAAATGCAGTGGAAATGTTTTTTGGGGATTCAGTTAATTTGTATGGCGAGAGTTATACAATTCATCTGATCACTCTACATAACATTATGGAGTATATGCAAATTGCCATCATACAAACTGAGGCAGCAGACTTTGTGAAAATTTATATTTGTGTAATTATCAAAACATTTGGCCACGACTGTACTTAAGTATCAAAAGTAAAAGTATAAATCCTTTCAAATTTCTTATGTTAAGTAAATCAGACAGCACAATTATTATATATTGTTTTTATCTATGGATAGCCAGGGGCACACTGCAACACTCAGACATAATTTACAGATAGCCAGGGGCACACTGCAACAGTCAGACATAATTTACAGATAGCCAGGGGAACACTGCAACACTCAGACATAATTTACAGATAGCCAGGGGCACACTGCAACAGTCAGACATAATTTGCAGATAGCCAGGGGAACACTGCAACACTCAGACATAATTTACAGATAGCCAGGGGCACACTGCAACACTCAGACATAATTTACAGATAGCCAGGGGAACACTGCAACACTCAGACATAATTTACAGATAGCCAGGGGAACACTCCAACACTCAGACATAATTTACAGATAGCCAGGGGAACACTGCAACACTCAGACATAATTTACAGATAGCCAGGGGAACACTCCAACACTCAGACATAATTTACAGATAGCCAGGGGAACACTGCAACACTCAGACATAATTTACAGATAGCCAGGGGAACACTCCAACACTCAGACTGTCATGCCCTGACCTTAGTTATCTTTGTTTTCTTTATTATGTTGGTTAGGTCAGGGTGTGACGAGGGTGGTATGTGTGTTTTTGTCTTGTCTAGGTATATTTAGGTCTATGGTGGCCTGAATTGGTTCCCAATCAGAGGCAGCTGTTTGTCGTTGTCTCTGATTGGGGATCCTATTTAGGTTGCCATTTTCCATGTTGGTTTTGTGGGTTATTGTCTACGTGTAGTTGCCTGTCAGCACTCATGTATTATAGAGTCACGGTGGTTTTGTTTCTTTGTTAGCTTGTTTAGTGTTTATTTGTTTATTAAAAGAAGAATGTATGCTTATCACGCTGTGCCTTGGTCTCATCATTACGACGAACTTGACAGAATAACCCACAAAACCAGGACCAAGCAGCGTGAAAAGGAGGAACAGCGCTTAATGGGGAAATGGACCTGGGAGGAGATATTAGATGGAGCAGGACCCTGGACACAGCCGGGGGAGTATCGCCATCCTAAGGAGGAGATAGAGGCAGCGAAAGCGGAACGGTGATACTACGAGTAAAAATACCGGAGAATAGAGGAATGGTGACGATATGAAGGTACACGACTAGCACGCAAGCCCGAGAGGCAGCCCCAATAAATGTTTTGGGTGGGGAAACACGAGGAGATTGCATGAGTCAGGTAGGAGACCTGAGCCAACTCCTCGTGCTTACCGTGGGGAGCGTGTTACTGGTCAGGCACCATGTTATGCAGAGATGCAAGGTGTCTCCAGTGCACTATTCTAGCCCGGTGCGCTCCATTCCAGCTCCTCTCATTTGCCGGGCTAAAATGGGCATCCAGCCAGGACGTATTGAGCCAGCTCTATGTTCTGGATCTCCAATGCGTCTCCACGGTCCAGTGTATCCTGTGCCTCCTCCCTGCACTCGCCCTAAGGTGCGTGTCACCAGCCCAGTTCCAGCACCACGCACCAGGACTCAAGTGCGCCTCCAGGATCCAGTACACCCTGTTCCTCCTCCCCGCCCTTGCCCTGAGGTGCGTGTCCCCAGCCCGGTACCACCAGTGCCGGCACCACGCACCAGGCCTATAGTGCGCCTCGGCAGTCCAGTACGCCCTATTCCTGCTCCTCTCACTCGCCCTGAGGTGCGTGTCCCCAGCCCGTTACCACCAGTGCTGGCACCACGTACCAGGCCTACAGTGTGCCTCCGCAGTCCAGAGCGTCCGGCGACAGTACCCAGTCCAGAGCATCCGGCGACAGTACCCAGTCCAGAGGGTCCGGCGACAGTACCCAGTCCAGACCGTCCGCCGACAGTACCCAGTCCAGAGCGTCCGGCGACAGTACCCAGTCCAGAGCGTCCGCTGACATTACCCAGTCCAGAGCGTCCGGCGACAGTACCCAGTCCAGAGCGTCAGGCGACAGTACCCAGTCCAGACCGTCCGGCGACAGTACCCAGTCCAGAGCGTCCGGCGACAGTACCCAGTCCAGAGCGTCCGCCGACAGTACCCAGTCCAGAGCGTCCGCCAACAGTACCCAGTCCAGAGCGTCCGCCGACAGTACCCAGTCCAGACCATCCGGCGACGGGCCACAGACTGGACCCTCCAACGACGTTCCCCAGACCGGAACCTCCAGCGGCGGTCCCCTGTCCGGGGTCTCCAGCGACGGTCCACAGTCCAGAACATCCGGCGATGATCCACGCAGAGAGGGTCCCCAGCCCAGGGCCTACGGCGAGGATCTGCAGTCCAGAGCCTCCGATGATGATCCACGGTTCAGTGCTACAAGAGCGGACTCAGTGTAAAGAAGGGGGGGCAGCGTCCAGAACCAGAGCCGCCACCGAGGTTAGATGCCCTCCCAGACCCTCCCATATAGGTTTAGGTTTGCGGCCAGGAGTCCGCACTTTTTTTTTGGGGGGGGGGGGGGGTACTGTCACGCCCTGACCTTAGTTATCTTGGTTTTCTTTATTATGTTGGTTAGGTCAGGGTGTGACGAGGGTGGGTGCTTTGTCTTGTCTAGGGTTTTTGGTTTGTCTAGGTATATATAGGTCTATGGTGGCCTGAATTGGTTCCCAATCAGAGGCAGCTGTTTGTCGTTGTCCATGATTGGGGATCCTTTTTAGGTTGCCATTTTCCATGTTGGTTTTGTGGGTTATTGTCTACGTGTAGTTACCTGTCAGCAAATCAAATCAAATCAAATCAAATTTTATTTGTCACATACACATGGTTAGCAGATGTTAATGCGAGTGTAGCGAAATGCTTGTGCTTCTAGTTCCGACAATGCAGTAATAACAAGTAATCTAACTAACAATTCCAAAACTACTGTCTTGTACACAGTGTAAGGGGATAAAGAATATGTACATAAGGATATATGAATGAGTGATGGTACAGAGCAGCATAGGCAAGATACAGTAGATGGTATCGGGTACAGTATGTACAAATGAGATGAGTATGTAAACAAAGTGGCATAGTATAGTATAAAGTGGCTAGTGATACATGTATTACATAAGGATACCGTCGATGATATAGAGTACAGTATATACGTATGCGTATGAGATGAATAATGTAGGGTAAGTAACATTTATATAAGGTAGCATTGTTTAAAGTGGCTAGTGATATATTTACATCATTTCCCATCAATTCCCATTATTAAAGTGGCTGGAGTTGAGTCAGTGTCAGTGTGTTGGCAGCAGCCACTCAGTGTTAGTGGTGGCTGTTTAACAGTCTGATGGCCTTGAGATAGAAGCTGTTTTTCAGTCTCTCGGTCCCAGCTTTGATGCACCTGTACTGACCTCGCCTTCTGGATGATAGCGGGGTGAACAGGCAGTGGCTCGGGTGGTTGATGTCCTTGATGATCTTTATGGCCTTCCTGTGACATCGGGTGGTGTAGGTGTCCTGGAGGGCAGGTAGTTTGCCCCCGGTGATGCGTTGTGCAGACCTCACTACCCTCTGGAGAGCCTTACGGTTGAGGGCGGTGCAGTTGCCATACCAGGCGGTGATACAGCCCGCCAGGATGCTCTCGATTGTGCATCTGTAGAAGTTTGTGAGTGCTTTTGGTGACAAGCCGAATTTCTTCAGCCTCCTGAGGTTGAAGAGGCGCTGCTGCGCCTTCTTCACGATGCTGTCTGTGTGAGTGGACCAATTCAGTTTGTCTGTGATGTGTATGCCGAGGAACTTAAAACTTGCTACCCTCTCCACTACTGTTCCATCGATGTGGATAGGGGGGTGTTCCCTCTGCTGTTTCCTGAAGTCCACAATCATCTCCTTAGTTTTGTTGACGTTGAGTGTGAGGTTGTTTTCATGTATTATAGCGTCACAGTGGTTTTGTTTCTTTGTTAGCTTGTTTAGTGTTTATTCGTTTATTAAAAGAAGAATGTATGCTTATCACGCTGTGCCAAGGTCTCCTCGTTATGACGAACGTGACACAGGCGTCATTTACAGATAGCCAGGGGCACACTCCAACACTCAGACATCATCTACGGATAGCCATGGGCACACTCCAACATTCAGACATAATTTACAAACAAAGCATTTGTGTTTAGTGAGTCCGCCATATATGAGATGCAGTAGGGAAGACCAGGAATGTTCTCTTGATAAGTGAATAAATTGTGCCATTTCCTGCCCTGCTAAGCATTGACAATGTAATGAGTACTTTTCGGTGTCAAGGAAAATGTATGCAGTAAAAAGTATAATATTTTCTTCAGGAATGTAGCAAAGTAATAGTTATCAAAAATGTAATAGCAAAGTAAAGTACAGATACTACTTAAGTAGTACTTTAAAGTATGTTTTACTTAAGTACTTTACTCCACTGGAAATTAGTGTGATGTACCAACACCTGTTGTGTTATAAATGGATGAGAGAGCTTATAAATGGATAAGAGCGTTTCCTACTGCCTGAGCTATGTTGTTGATGTAAATTGAGAAGAGCATGGGACCTAGGTGCGAGCCTTGGGGTACTCCCTTGGTGACAAGCAGTGGTTGAGACAGCAGATGTTCTGACTTTATACACTGCACTCTTTGCGAGAGGTAGTTAGTTAACGAACTAGGCCAAAAACCCCTCAGAGATACCAATACTCCTTAGCCGGCCCACAAGATTGGAATGTTCTACCATATCAAAAGCTTTGGCCAAGTCAATAAAAATAGCAGCACAACATTGCTTAGAATCAAGGGCAATGGTGAAATCATTTAGGACCTTTAAGGTTGCACATCCATAACCTGAGCGGAAACCAGATAGCATACCAGAGAGAATACTATAGACATCAAGGAAGCCAGTCAGTTGATTATTGTCAAGTTTTTTTCCAACACTTTTGATAAACAGGGCAAAATAGAAATTAGCCTATAACAGTTAGGATCAGCTTGATCTCCCCCTTTAAATAAAGGACCCACTATGGCTGCCTTCCAAGCAATGGTAACCTCCCCAGATAGGAGAGACAGGTTAAAAAGGTCAGTGATAGGCTTGGGGATGATAGGGGAAGTAACCTTAAAGAAGAAAGGATCAAAACCATCTGAAACTGTGTATCGGGGAAGAGGAAAAAGAGGGAGGAGCATCGGGGCTAGTCGCATTAGAAGGGCTGGGAGATGAGGAAATGTTGGATGGGCAATGAGGCATGGCTGAGTCAAATAATAATTCTGACTTAATGAAGTGGTGATTAAAGAGCTCAGCCATGCGCTCCTTGTCAGTCACAACCACATCATCAACATTAAGGAACATGGGCAGCTGTGAGGAGGAGGATTTATTCTCTAGGTCTTTAACCATTTTCCAGAACTTTTTGGGGTTAGACCTACAGAGAGAGAACTGCTTTAACTACCTTTGGCCTTCCTGATAGCCTGAGTGCACTTATTTCTCATTTGCCTGAACGAGAGCCAGTCGGCCTGAGTATGCATGTGCAGAGCCTTTTGCCAAATGGAATTCTTGAGGTGGAGTAACTCTGCAAGATCACGGTCGAACCAGGGGACTGAACCTGTTTTTCATTCTCATTTTCTTTATCGGGGCGTGTTTGTTAACAACACCACTGAAAATATCAAAAAAGAAGGTCCAAGCATCTTCGACAGATGGGATCAAGCTGATTCTGTACCAATTTATAGAGGCCAGGTCATTAAAGAAAGGCTTGCTCATTAGTTTTTTAGAAAGCGTCTATGACAAATCAGGACAGGTCGTTTCACTGAGCAGCCGTTATGAACACAGCCTGTAAAACAGTGGTGATCGTTGTAAGGTCATTACAGAAAACACCAGACTGATACGTCTCAGGATTATTTGCGAGGATAACATCAAGGAGAGCAGCATTTTCTGGGTGTTTGGAGTCATACCTTGTGGGATTGGTAATAATCGGAGAAAGATTTAGGGAATTCCATTGCTTTAAGACTTGGTCAGATGGTTTAAGCATATCCTTACTCCCTACGTTTTATTTCTGTCCATCTCTCTTAAGAACGAGATTTGTCTGTTGAGGCTGAGAAGTGCTGGGTCTGAAATGGGACGAGTACATTCCTTCCCAGACATTCTTCACACATACACACACATGCATAGTAACCTATATGTCAGGGGTCCTTAACCACATTCAGCTGTGGAAGAAGCCCAATCTATTATGAGTGGGAATACTTGGGAACACATTTCCTACATTAAAATCACTTGGAGCTGATTTCCTGATGTTTTTGACAGTCTTCTATATCCCACAATGAAAAAAAATTAAATAGTTATTATCTCAGAAAAAAAAAAGGAAACAAAAAATTGCCTGTGGGCCACCAGTTGGGGAACGCTGCTGTATGTTATAGGGTGAACTGAACTGCACACATGCATAGTAACATTTACATTAGGGACATTCTGTGAACTGCATGCACTTTTGTGAACTCTGTGACCACATTTCTCTTATTCAGAGCCAATAGTCAGCACAACATTATATACTTTATTTGAAAATAAGTGCTGTTCTTCAGGTGGATTCCCAGAGAGGAAGTTGAATGAACCAGCTCTGAGTTTGTCCCATGGCATGGACAATGGCCAATACCAACAGAGATTTAGGTATGTGTGTGTGTGTGTGTGTGTGTGTGTGCCACCCCATATTTCTTTGACCTCTGCATTCCCCTGAGAGCCAATCAGAAGCCATGCTGAGGTCCCCACCCTGGAAGCAGGGTCTCTACAGTCCAGACAGCCTCTAGCTAGACAAGGAGGAGCAGAGAACTCTGTGCTCTGTACTGGCTGTAACTTAGAAACTGTGCCACGTACACTCACACAAACAGGCACTTGAATAACAAACACACGTTCATGCTTAAGATAAAGATTAGATAGGATCAATTCTTTATAATGTATAAACCCAGCAGATAAAGATCAGACAGGATCAGTTCTTTATAATGTATAAACCCAGCAGATAAAGATCAGACAGGATCAATTCTTTATAATGTGTAAACCCAGCAGATAAAGATCAGACAGGATCAATTATTTATGTATAAACCCAGCAGATAAAGATCAGACAGGATCAATTCTTTATAATGTATAAACCCAGCAGATAAAGATCAGACAGGATCAATTCTTTATAATGTATAAACCCAGCAGATAAAGATCAGACAGGATCAATTCTTTATAATGTATAAACCCAGCAGATAAAGATCAGACAGGATCAATTCTTTATAATGTGTAAACATAGCAGATAAAGATCAGACGGGATCAATTATTTATGTATAAACCCAGCAGATAAAGATCAGACAGGATCAATTCTTTATAATGTATAAACCCAGCAGATAAAGATCAGACAGGATCAATTCTTTATAATGTATAAACCCAGCAGATAAAGATCAGACAGGATCAATTCTTTATAAGGTATAAACCCAGCAGATAAAGATCAGACAGGATCAATTCTTTATAATGTGTAAACATAGCAGATTTGCCGTACTTGACGCACTCAACCTGGTGTGTCTGACACCTTACTACCATACCTTGTTCAAAGGCGCAAATATTTTGTCTTGCTCATTCACCCTCTGATTGGCACACACACTGTACACAATTCCTGTATCAATTGTCTCAAGGCTTAAAAATCATCAATAATGATAGTAACACTTAAATGCTTTCTTACAGGCCCTTCCCAACAATGCATAGAGATTTTTTTTTTAAATAGAAAAACAACACAAGGAATAGATACACAATGAGTAACGATAACTTGGCTATATACACGAGGTAAGTACCGAGTCGATGTGCAGGGGTAAGAGGTAACTGAGATCGATAAGTATATTTGGTTGGGATAAAGTGACTGGGCTGCGGCATAGATAACAAGCGGTAACAGCAGCGAATGTGATGAGTCAAAAGAGTTATTGCAAATATTCTGGGTAACTATTGGTTAACTATTTAACTAACTATTTATGTGTCTTATAGCTTGTGGGTAGAAGATTTTCAGGGTCCTGTTGGTTCCAGACTTGGTGCGTCGGTACTGCTTGTCGTGTAGTTGCAGAGAGAACAGTCTATGACTTGGGTGGCTGGAATCTTTGACAACTTTTAGTGGCTTCCTCTGACACCGCCTGGTTTAGAGGTCCTGGATGGCAGGAAGCTCGGCCCCAGTGATGTACTGGGCTCTATGCACATCACTCTGTAGCAACTTGCGGTCGGAGGCCAAACAGTTGCTTACCAAGTGGTGATGCAGCCAGTCAAGATGCTCTCAATGGTGCAGCTGTATAACATTTTGAGGATCTGTCATGGAAAGGGCAGGTGTTCTTAATGTTTTGTACACTCTTTCTAATGTCTTAGAATAAGGCTGACAATCTCTCTATGTATCAAACCTTCAACTGACTGAGCTAGAGTCATGCCCAAATAACACATCTGAATACTCCACTACATGAGCTTTCGTTATAGGCTACATTGCGTAGCTTGTCTGGTTTCGTAATGTAAGTTAGTGAACTCGCTGTGCTGGAAAGACCCTCCTTGTCCTCTTCTAACCTCTGTCCCGACACTCCCCTCTGCACAGATTGGGTAAAACGCTGAGACCACAACACTTTACTCTCCAACCTATCCACAACTCTGGAGGGTGCACACCTTGTTTCAACATCTCCCAGTAACCCCCTCTATTCACTATTTCTACTTGTTCTTTGTTTAATCTACATCCCACAGTTATGTTGTCATGGTTATTCTGTCTCATGATATGAGAGTTGCTGAATCTCACACATCCAGATGTGATCCGACTGGTGCTTCTGCTACTCTACTTCAGATTGGTTTGGTCTGAGCTCTGAGCAGGGGAAAGGAGAAGAGGAGAGGAGGAGAGCAGACAGAAGGGAAATGAGAAAGGGGAGGAGAGGAGGGGGAAGGAAGGAGACTTTAATTTCCTAAATTAAAATCACTTGGAGCAGATTTCCTGGTGTTTTTACAGTCACACACAAATGCACATACAGGTCTGCTCTGGCTAGGGAGGAAAGAGATGGGTATGGCCCCAAGGGTTACCTCAAACAAGAGACTGTATCACATGCACATACACTGTTTTTATTTATTTATTTCACCTTTATTTAACCCGGTAGGCTAGTTGAGAACAAGTTCTCATCTACAACTGCGACCTGGCCAAGATAAAGCAAAGCAGTGCGACACAAAAAACAAACATACAGTCAATAATACAATATAGCTTTGGGGGTGACCAGTGAAATAATATTGTTGGAGCGTGTGCTATGGGTGGGTGCTGCTATGGTGACCAGTGAGCTGAGATAAGGCGGGGCTTTGCCTAGCAAAGACTTATAGATGACCTGGAGCCAGTGGGTTTGGCGACCATTGTTCCTCCAAGAAAGCTAAGGTAACTGAGCTAAACGACTACCGCCCCGTAGCACTCACTTCCGTCATCATGATGTGCTTTGAGAGACTAGTCAAGGACCATATCACCTCCACCCTACCTGACACCCTAGACCCACTCCAATTTGCTTACCGACCCAATAGGTCCACAGACGATGCAATCTCAACCACACTGCACACTGCCCTACCCCATCTGGACAAGAGGAATACCTATGTGAGAATGCTGTTCATCGACTACAGCTCGGCATTTAACACCATAGTGCCCTCCAAGCTCGTCATCAAGCCTGGGTCTCGACCCCGCCCTGTGCAACTGGGTACTGGACTTCCTGACGGGCTGCCCCCAGGGGGTGAGGGTAGGCAACAACATTTCCACCCCGCTGATCCTCAACACTGGGGCCCCACAAGGGTGCGTTCTGAGCCCTCTCCTATACTCCCTCTTCACCCACGACTGCGTGGCCACGCACGCCTCCAACTCAATCATCAAGTTTGCGGACGGCACAACAGTGGTAGGCTTGATTACCAACAACAACGAGACGGCCTACAGGGAGGAGGTGAGGGCCCTCGGAGTGTGGTGTCAGGAAAATAACCTCACACTCAACGTCAACAAAACTAAGGAGATGATTGTGGACTTCAGGAAACAGCAGAGGGAACACCCCCCTATCCACATCGATGGAAGAGTAGTGGAGAGGGTAGTAAGTTTTAAGTTCCTCGGCGTACACATCACAGACAAACTGAATTGGTCCACCCACACAGACAGCATCGTGAAGAAGGCGCAGCAGCGCCTCTTCAACCTCAGGAGGCTGAAGAAATTTGGCTTGTCACCAAAAGCACTCACAAACTTCTACAGATGCACAATCGAGAGCATCCTGTCGGGCTGTATCACCGCCTGGTACGGCAACTGCTCCGCCCACAACCGTAAGGCTCTCCAGAGGGTAGTGAGGTCTGCACAACGCATCACCGGGGGCAAACTACCTGCCCTCCAGGACACCTACACCACCCGATGTCACAGGAAAGCCATAAAGATCATCAAGGACAACAACCACCTGAGCCACTGCCTGTTCACCCCGCTATCATCCAGAAGGCGAGGTCAGTACAGGTGCATCAAAGCTGGGACCGAGAGACTGAAAAACAGCTTCTATCTCAAGGCCTGTTAAACAGCCACCACTAACATTGAGTGGCTGCTGCCAACACACTGACTCAATTCCAGCCACTTTAATAATGGGAATTGATGGGAAATGATGTAAAATGTATCACTAGCCACTTTAAATAATGCTACCTAATATAATGTTTACATACCATACATTACTCATCTCATATGTATATACTGCACTCAATACCATCTACTGTATTTTGCCTTTGCCACTCTGTACCATCACTCATTCATATATCTTTATGTCCATATTCTTTATCCCCTTACACTTGTGTCTATAAGGTAGTAGTTTTGGAATTGTTAGCTAGATTACTTGTTGGTTATTACTGCATTGTCGGAACTAGAAGCACAAGCATTTCGCTACACTCGCATTAACATCTGCTAACCATGTGTATGTGACAAATAAAATTTGATTTGATTTGAATATGAAGCGAGGGCCAGCCAACGAGAGCATACAGGTCGCAGTGGTTGTGTGGCATTGTGATAGACTGCATCCAATTTGCTGGGTAGAGTGTTGGAGGCTATTTTGTAAATGACATCGCCGAAGTCAAGGATTGGTAGGATGGTCAGTTTTACGAGGGTATGTTTGGCAGCATGAGTGAAGGATGCTTTGTTGCGAAATAGGAAGCCGATTCTAGATTTAATTTTGGATTGGAGATGCTTAATGTGAGTCTGGAAGGAGAGTTTACAGTCTAACCAGACACCTAGGTATTTGTAGTTGTCCACATACTCTAAGTCAGAACCGTCCAGAGTAGTGATGATGGACGGGCAGGCAGCTGTGGGCAGCGATCGGTTGAAGAGCATGCATTTAGTTTTACTTGCATTTAAGAGCAGTTGGAGGCCACGGAAGGAGGGTTGTATGGCATTGAAGCTCGTCTGGAGGTTTGTTACAGTTTTTTCCGATTGCTAAACGAGGGTGGACACAACTGGAGTCACATGTGCAAAACTCTAACTACAGTCTGCACAGCAGCAGTTCATGTGGACCAAACTCTAGTTCGTTTTTCATTGCTTGAACACAGTTTTCAAAACTCTACACACTTATCCCATGACTTTAACCACAACCTGCACAACACTGGGCATTTACAGCACTTTGTTCAAATGCTAACACACTGCTGTCAAAACTGTGAACCATACATTCAAAACGGAATAGATTTCAGCCTTGTGCCTTTCAAACACTGCTGATTGCAATTTCAGCTGAAAGGCTAAGCAGGTGTCTTGTTTTAGACTTGTTAGTGAACATACACACATATTACAGTATATATAGGTAGAGCTCAGAAAGACTCATTTTGGAAATGGAACAGGGAAGATGGGTTCGTGGAGGGAGAAGGGTGGCAGGGAGAGGGCGGATGCGTGGAGGAAGACAAAGAAGACAAAGAGCTGTTATTTCAGATGAAATAAGGGCTACACTTATAGACCATGTCGTGAACCATGGTCTCTCATTGAGAGAGGCAGGGTTGAGGGTGCAACCCAATCTGCAAAGATCCACAGTGGCATCTGTAATGCGAATTTTCCATCATGCAAACAGCTGAGAGTTGCATCCTTACAGTAAATGAAAACATTACAGGAATCTATTTTGTATTGCAATTATAGAATATTTACACAGATATATATGTTACGTTCCCCAGTTTATGTGTTGTAGTTTGTGTATTTGCATGTGTTTATTTCAGGAAATGGCTTCCTGAAATCCCTCAAGCAGCTGATTGGTCGACTCCAGGGCTAATTGGAGAGCTGACCCCGCCCCCTCGTCAAGACACAGCTGTCTCCAATTACACATTCATTCTGAAGCTATATAACAGCCAGTGTTCTGTTCAGGAGAGAGAGATTTTGGAGGTAGGGATTGCTGAGAGAGATTTTGCTAGTGAGATTTTGCTGAGGTCATTGCTGAGCGATTGTTTGTGATAGAGAGTTTTTGCTAGAGGTTGATTTTGCTGGGAGTTCATTGCTGAGAGTGGGTATGTTCTGTGAGTTTGTTGCTCAGAGCTCACAGCTCATGATGAGGGGCGAACTTCATCAACGTTAGATATGATGGTTATTTGATGTCCTCTGTTTCTCAGTTTGTTTGTAAAATTGTTTAATATTCTGTTTCATTTGTTCCCAGGGGAGAAGGGGAAGGCACCTTGGGAGTGCTTAGGCAAGAGGCCCGCGGGCATACATATACCCGTAGTATATTCACTGTCTAGGCACACTAGGTAAGACCTGGGCGGACCACTCCCTGTATTTTGGTTAGGGCACCAGGTGGTGCTAAATTAGGTAAGTAGTGGGTAGGCAGGTAAGATAGGAGAGGGGGGGGCTTTGAGATTTACTTTCTTTGCTTTGGTTCCGTCCAGCCCCTTTTCCCCATATTACCGTGTACAGGAATAAAGTCCTTGTAAAACGGTACCACATTCTGCCTGTTGTCATTCTTACTCGCACCTACAGTCCATACCTCTTTCGCTTCACAGAGAGTTTAGTTGTAGCAGGGTGTTGCGTTCCCTCTTCATAGAGGCGTGCGTAACAATATATTACAGTAAGTTTGACTGTAAGTTTTACAACAGGACCCAAAGGCTGCCCCCAACAGGGGGAAGAGGAAAAATATTTTCAGATGCGCAGGAAAATGCTATTGTTGACATGGTTGTTGTCAACAATGCAATAAAACTGCGGGAGATTCAAGATAGAGTGCTGGCTGATAATGATATATTTGAAAATGTTAATTCTGTCAGCACAACAACTATTGCTCGAGTCCTAAAGAAACACCAAGTTACAATGAAACAGTTATACATTGTACCGTTCGAGAGAAACAGTGAACGGGTAAAAGAGCAAAGATACCACTATGTCCAGGTAAGACGTCTGAGGTTACGTACACAGCTATACAAAATATTTACAGTAAAAAAAAACACTAGCATTTCTACAGTAAAACTGTGCACTTACTGTTTTTCAGAGAGTAATGGAGGTGGAAGCACTGGAAAGACCACATTCATTTGTATTTATCGATGAAGCTGGATTTAACCTTGCCAAAACACGGCGCAGAGGAAGGAATGTTATAGGTCAAAGGGCCACTGTGGAGGTTCCAGGCCAAAGGGGGGGAAATATCACCATGTGTGCTGCAATGGCCAATGATGGTTTGCTTCTCAACACACCACTCATTGGCCCATACAACACAGAAAGGCTTATAGCTTTCCTAGAACAGCTCTATGCTCAGCTAGTGCCAGCAGAACAGGGGGAGCCAGTAAGAAACCCCCAAGTTTTTGTCATAGTTTGCGATAACGTTGCTTTTCACCACTCTGCAGCTGTCACAGATTGGTTTGCAGCACATCACAGATTCATGGTTTTGTACCTGCCTGCATATTCACCCTTCCTCAACCCAATAGAGGCGTTCTTCTCTGCCTGGAGGTGGAAAGTGTTTGGTCACCACCCACATGACCAAATGTCTCTTTTGGAAGCCATGCATGCCGGATGTGAGGACACGAGTCCAGAGGACTGCCAGGGATGGATAAGGCACTCCAGAAGGTTCTTCCCCAGGTGCATGGCAAGAGAAAACATTAGATGTGATGTTGAAGAAAACCTGTGGCCTGATGCTAGAGAGAGGCAGGATTAGCCCCTCAATTATTTGTTCGAATTACAGTATGTACTTTTAGTTTCTACCTTTTTTTTCTCATTACTGTAATTCCGGAAATTACTACAGACTATTGAAGCAAACTGCTAATTTTCATTTACCTTAAAGAATTGTTATGTTCTAAAAATTTTAATAAATCATGTGAAAGAATGTCACTCTTTTCTTTGAAGAAAACATTACTTTGTATGAAGTCACTGAAATTGTTCAAACTGTAAAGATGAAAAGTTTGTATTTTCTGTATTGGTGTTTGATGCTAGTGTTTTTACTCTCAGTGTGTTCTGAGTGACAGTGTGTGTTATCTCAGTGAGGGTTGTGCATAGTGTTTGGCTGCACTGAGCGTGTTTTGAGCCATGTGTTAAGAGTTGTGTTACTTGGAATGAGTTTTGCAGGTGATGTGAACTGTTTAGCTCAGGTGACTGTTGGTAGTGCAGACTGTAGTTAGAGTTTTGCACATGTGACTCCAGTTGTGCCCACTGTCGTTTAGCAATCGAAAAAACTGTAACACAGTGTCCAAAGAAGGGACAAAAGTATACAGAATGGTGTCATCTGCATAGAGGTGGATCAGAGAATCACCAGCAGCAAGAGCGACATCATTGATGTATACAGAGAAAAGGGTCGGCCTGAGGATTGAACCCTGTGGCTCCCCCCCATAGAGACTGCCAGAGGTCTGGACAACAGGCCCTCTGATTTGACACACTGAACTCTGTCTGAGAAGTAGTTGGTGAACCAGGCGAGGCAGTCATTTGAGAAACCAAGGCTTTTGAGTCTGCCAATAAGAATATGGTGATTGACAGAGTCGAAAGCCTTGGCCAGGTCGATGAATACAGCTGCACAGTATTGTCTCTTATCAATGGCGGTTATGATATCGTTTAGGACCTTGAGCGTGGCTGAGGTGCACCCATGACCAAATCCGAAACCAGTTTGCATTGCGCAGAAGGTAAGGTGGGATTCGAAATGGTCTGTGATGTGTTTGTTAACTTGTCTTGGCAGGGTAGGATGGATATAGGTCTGTAGCAGAGTGTCTCCACCTTTGAAGAGGGGGATGACCGTGGCAGATTTCCAATCTTTGGGGATCTCAGACGATACGAAAGAGAGGTTGAACAGGCTAGTAATAAGGGTTGCAACAATTTTGGCGGATAATATTAGAAAGAGAGGATCCAGATTGTCTAGCCCGGCTGACTTGTAGGGGTCCAGATTTGGCATCTCTTTCAGAACATCAGCTATCTGTATTTGAGAAGGAGACATGGGGAGGCTTGGCAAGTTGCTATGGGGGGTGCAGGGCTGTTGACCGGGGTAAGGGTAGCCAGGTGGAAAGCATGCTGAGGGGCAATATAGTCAACATACTCAGCAGCATGGGGATGAGGTGCCTTAGACCACTGCACCACTTGGGAGGCCAGCAAAAGGCATTTCTTTGTGCACTATGTCATCACGCACAGACTTTTATCCCCATCAAGTCAATTTGATGGAAAGGGAAAGTGGGAAGGGAAAGGGGGATACCTAGTCAGTTGTACAACTGAATGCCTTCAACTGAAATGTGTCTTCCACATTTAACCAAACCCCTCTTAATCGACAGCCACGTCTTCGGCGTCCGGGGAACAGTGGGTTAACTTCCTTGCTCAGTGGCAGAGCAACAGATTTTTTACCTTGTCAGCTCGGGGATTTGATCCAGCAACCTTTCGGATACTGGCCCAATATCTGATGGGATAATGCGCATATTGTTTTTATGTGGATTTTAGAATATTCACATGAAAATCTGTTGCCAATTGGATGGAAACCTAGATTTAAGGAGGGGTGATTCTGCTCTTTCCTTTCCCTGGGATGTGGCAGAATAGGTCACTGGCAACTGAGTGGATGGCCAAGCACTGCTATAGAGGCCATACATCAGATCACTGACATGTTTCAGGAGCTGTAAAGACAGACTAATCATGATTAACCAATACCTAAGGTCTTTACTAAATTAGACTTAGCAAGTATATTGCCTATATTGCCCCTCAGCAATCAGGCAGTCAGGCAGACAGACAGAGAAACAGAACTTCTGTACTCATTCCCTTTGTTGTCTCTTCCATCCAAACTAGAAGATTCCTGCAACAAAATATAATCTAGAGTCTAGAGGCAGTTGAGAGGTGTAACGTTTGAATGTGTGTTGGGGGGAGCAGGGTAGGCTAAATGTACTGTATTGTCAAATACAAAACACACAAAAATACAAGGATCCCTGATGAATCAAGAAAGATCTTTAAAAAAAAAATGTATTATTTTGGTTAGGTCAGGGTGTGACGAGGGTGGTATGTGTGTTTTTGTCTTGTCTAGGTTTTTTTTGTATATCTATGGGGTTTTGGTATGTCTAGGTAAATGTAGGTCTATGGTGGCCTGAATTGGTTCCCAATCAGAGACAGCTGTTTATCGTTGTCTCTGATTTGGGATCCTATTTAGGTTGCCATGTTGGTTTTGTGGGTTAATGTCTGTGTAGTTGCATGTCAGCACTCGTGTTATATAGCTTCACGTTCATTTTGTTTGTTTAGTGTTTTTTTTTATAAAGAAGAATGTATGCTTATCACGCTGCACCTTGGTCTCATCAATACGACGAACGTGACAGAATAACCCACCAAACCAGGACCAAGCAGCGTGAAAAGGAGGAACAGCGCTTAATGGGGAAATGGACCTGGGAGGAGATATTAGATGGAGCAGGACCCTGGACACAGCCGGGTACAGCCGAGTATCGCCATCCTAAGGAGGAGTTACCCCGGTCAAGGCAGCGGAATGGCGATACTATGAGGAGAAATACGGGAGAATAGAGGAACAGTGAAGATATGAAGGTACACGGTTAGCACGGAAGCCCGAGAGGCAGCCTCAATAAATGTTTTGGGGCACAAGAGAAGATTGCATGAGTCAGGTAGGAGACCTGAGCCAACTCCTCGTGCTTACT
This sequence comes from Oncorhynchus clarkii lewisi, assembly GCF_045791955.1. Lineage (NCBI taxonomy): Eukaryota > Metazoa > Chordata > Actinopteri > Salmoniformes > Salmonidae > Oncorhynchus > Oncorhynchus clarkii. The sequence goes on along the minus strand of NC_092158.1, from coordinate 13,751,272 downwards.
GTGGGGAGCGTGTTACTGGTCAGGCACCGTTTTATGTGGTAGAGCGCACGGTTTCTCCAGTTTGCTATTCTAGCCCAGTGCGCTCTATTCCAGCTCCTCGCATTGGCTGGGCTAGAATGGGCATCCAGCCAGGAAGCAGGGTGCCGGCTCAGCGCTTCTGGTGTCCAGTATACCTCTTTGGACCAGGATATCCTGCGCCGGCTCTGCGTACTGCCTCCGGTGAGTCCAGAGCGTTCGGCGACATTACCCAGTCCAGAGCGTCCGGTGACAGTTCACAGACCGGAACCTCCGGCGACGGGACACAGTCCGGGGCCTCCAGCAACGGGCCACAGTCCAGAACATCCGGCGACGAGCTACGCAGCGAGGGTCCGCAGTCCAGAGCCTCCGACGATCCACAGGTCAGTGCTACAAGAGCGGACTCAGTGTAAAAAAGGGGAGCGGCGTCCAGAACCAGAGACGCCACCGAGGTTAGATGCCCACCCAGACCCTCCCGTTTAGGTTTGCGGCCGGGAGACCGCACCTTTGGAGGAGGGGAGGGGAGGGGGGGGGGGGGGTACTGTCACGCCCTGACCTTAGTTATCTTTTTTCTTTTATTTTGTTTAGGTCAGGGTGTGACGAGGGTGGTATGTGTGTTTTTATCTTGTCTAGAGTTTTTTGTATATCTATGGGGTTTTGGTATGTCTAGGTAAATGTAGGTCTATGGTGGCCTGATTTGGTTCCCAATCAGAGACAGCTGTTTATTGTTGTTTCTGATTTGGGATCCTATTTAGGTTGCCATTTTGGTTTTGTGGGTTAATGTCTGTGTAGTAGCATGTCAGCACTCATGTAGTATAGCGTCACGTTCATTTTGTTTGTTTGTTAGCTACTGTCAAAACATACAATATGTTTTAACCATGATGGAGCCGAGTTGGACTTTTTTCCCAAAATTTAATTTAAGATGCTCCAAAGCTTTTTACTATCATTCTTTATTTCATAGTGTAGTTTCTTCTTCATTTTATTCAGTTTAGTCACATGGTTTCTCAATTTACGTTAGCCAATCGGTTGTGCAGCCAGGCTTATTTGCCATTCCTTTTGCCTCATCCCTCTCGACCAGACAATGTTTCAATTCCTCATCAATCCTCAGGGATTTAACAGATTTGACAGTCATTTTTTTAATGGGTGTAATGCTTATTAGTAACGGGAATAAACAATGTCATAAATGTGTCAAGCGCAGTGTCTGGTTGCTCCTCATTACACACCACAGACCAACAAATATTCTTTACATCAACACCATAGCGATCACTACAAAACATATGGTATGACCTCTTATACACTATATTAGGCCCAGCCTTTGGAACTTTGGTTTTCCTAGATATGGCTATTATATTGTGATCACTACATCTAATGGATTGGGATACTGCTTTCAAGCTCATTTCTGCAGCATTAGTAAAGATGTGATCAATACATGATTTCATTCCTGTGCTGTTTGTAAATACCCTGGTCGGTTGACTGATAACCTGAACCAGGTTGCAGACACTGGTTACAGATTGAAGCTTTTTCTTGAGTGGGCAGCTTGATGAAAGCCAGTCAATATTTAAATCACCCAGATAATATACCTCTCTATTGATATTACATACATTATCAAGCATTTCGCACATATTATCCAGATACTGACTGTTAGCACTTGGTGGTCTATAGCAGCTTCCCACCAGAACGGGCTTTAGGTGAGGCAGATGAACCTGTAGCCATATTACCTCAACAGTATTAAACATGAGATCCTCTCCAATCTTCACAGGAATATGACTGAATATAAACAGCCGCACCTCCTTTTCTGTAGATCTTATAACCTTGTATTGCTACCACTGTATCATCAAATGTATTATCTAAGTGAGTTTCAAAGATAGTCAGAATATGAATGTCATCTGGTACTAACAAATGATTGCTTTCATGAACCTAGTTTCTTCAGCTACATATGTTAATGTGGGCTATTTTGAGCACTTTTCTTCTGGGATACTTGTTTTTATTGCTTTACTGGGAATCTCAGCAGCAGTAGATGTGCTCATGTTCTTTATGCTAGTGCAGGGTGAGCTGCACACAGTGGACTTCCTACTAGGGCACACTGGCTTAGTGCTAACAGTATAAATCTGGTTCATAGACACATTATTACTGCATAAAATAGCTGTAGGATCAGCAGAGGCATTCAGGGCAGTTAGAGGTACATACATTAGGTTACTGACATTGTGTCTACCAACGCCCCTGGTGTAATATACATTTGCTGAAGCATTATGCCAACTCTGTCACAATGTTAGGGTTTAACTGAGCTGGGCTTGGGTCATTGATAACTGGAAGTGGCAAGTAAGTGCCTTGGCTTTGATAAGTCATTGTCTCAACGCAGCCTTATAATGCAGTGAAAGGATCCAGGAACCCAAATGATTTGGGTGGATCCCATCCTCATAAAACATTATGTTAAGTGTTAAGGCTTTAAGGGAAAATAGTCATTATCAGGGTCAAATTCAGGTGCAATAATTTGTACTAATTACTGATGAAAATAAATGTAATAAAAATAGGTCATAGGCCTATGTGTTATTTTGTTAAATTCTGAAAACATATTTAGTTGTGTCACGGATCCCTCCAGTACTGTTGCTCTTTCTGCTAACCAGTTTCAGAGGTCTACGGTCACCGGTCTCTAGGAACTGAACTGTCATTACACACACCTGGTCCCCATATTCTCCCCTGATTAGTAATTGTATAAGTGTGCTCTTTGTTGTCTTGTTAATTATTGTTCCAATGCCCATTGGTCGTGCGAGTACTTATATGCTTGATTGTTTTGGCTTTCCTGCTGCTTGTATTGTGCACTGATGATTACGGGTCTCGTCCCGTGTTGTATCATTGTGCGCTTGTGTTTTCGGGTCTCGCCCCGTGTTATTTATTCAAGGTACTCCCCGCTCTTTTGTTTGGGTTTAAACCCTGTGTTTTGTATACGTGTTTGTTTGGTCTTTGTCCCCGTGCCTTTACTGTAATTTCGCTGTAATTTGGGTAGTGATTAAAAAAAAAACGATTGCGCATTGCTGATCCTTTATACCAACATGACAAGGTGGTCCAAATAGAACATCAAAACTGCATTCAGTGGAACAGAACATTTGCAGCACAATGAACACTGCAATTAGCTAACACAGACAAAGGATTACCATTAGAAGCCAACACAGCAAACTACCAGACAGCATTAATTAAACAACCATTCGTTTTCTGCATTTTAACGGCAGTGAATTTTTGTATGGGTATCCTGTATTATTTTCTATGTTTATCTTACATGCTGGCAGCCTAGAACAAATGTTATGGAAGTGAATGTGCACTTTTCAATTGGGTGGACAGCATCTATGAAAAACATATTCATAGCCTGTAGTAAAATTAAAAGCATTATAGCATCGGAGATACTCTTAGGAACCATGCCTGATCGCTATAAAACCTCAGACTGTCAGCAAATTCAATGACTTGGATGTGAAATACACGGAGTACTTTGAACATTAGGAACACCTTCCTAATATTGAGTTACACCCTACCTTTTGCCCTCGTAACAGCCTCAATTCGTTGGGGCTTGGACTCTACAAGGGGTCGAAGCGTTGAACAGGGATGCTGGCCCATGGTGACTCCTATGCTTCCTTCCCACAGTTGTGTCAAGTTGGCTGGATGTCCTTTGGGTGGTGGACCATTCTTGATACACATGGGAAACTGTTGAGCGTGAAAAATCCAACAGCATTACAGTTCTTGACACAAACCGGTGCATCTGATTCATTATCACACCGTACATTCATGAGCACAACATTTCTGAACCAGTCTCGAAACCATCCTGGACCATCAGAAGCACCAGCCCCGACAGTAGGTCCACTTACAGGTACATCCATGATCCATCAGTCTGGCAGTAGGTCCTCTTACTACAGGTACATCCATGATCCATCAGTCTGGCAGTAGGTCCTCTTACTACAGGTACATCCATGATCCATCAGTCTGACAGTAGGTCCACTTACTACAGGTACATCCATGATCCATCAGTCTGACAGTAGGTCCACTTACAGGTACATCCATGATCCATCAGTCTGGCAGTAGGTCCTCTTACTACAGGTACATCCATGATCCATCAGTCTGACAGTAGGTCCTCTTACTACAGGTACATCCATGATCCATCAGTCTGGCAGTAGGTCCTCTTACTACAGGTACATCCATGATCCATCAGTCTGGCAGTAGGTCCACTTACTACAGACACATCCATGATCCATCAGTCTGGCAGTAGGTCCTCTTACTACAGGTACATCCATGATCCATCAGTCTGACAGTAGGTCCTCTTACTACAGACACATCCATGATCCATCAGTCTGGCAGTAGGTCCTCTTACTACAGGTACATCCATGATCCATCAGTCTGGCAGTAGGTCCTCTTACTACAGGTACATCCATGATCCATCAGTCTGACAGTAGGTCCACTTACTACAGGTACATCCATGATCCATCAGTCTGGCAGTAGGTCCACTTACTACAGGTACATCCATGATCCATCAGTCTGACAGTAGGTCTACTTACTACAGGTACATCCATGATCCATCAGTCTGACAGTAGGTCCACTTACTACAGGTACATCCATGATCCATCAGTCTGGCAGTAGGTCCACTTACAGGTACATCCATGATCCATCAGTCTGACAGTAGGTCCACTTACTACAGGTACATCCATGATCCATCAGTCTGGCAGTAGGTCCACTTACTACAGGTACATCCATGATCCATCAGTCTGACAGTAGGTCTACTTACTACAGGTACATCCATGATCCATCAGTCTGGCAGTAGGTCTACTTACTACAGGTACATCCATGATCCATCAGTCTGCACTGTAGTTCTACTTACTACAGGTACATCCATGATCCATCAGTCTAACAGTAGGTCCACTTACTACAGGTACATCCATGATCCATCAGTCTGGCAGTAGGTCCACTTACTACAGACACATCCATGATCCATCAGTCTGGCAGTAGGTCTACTTACTACAGGTACATCCATGATCCATCAGTCTGACAGTAGTTCTACTTACTACAGGTACATCCATGATCCATCAGTCTAACAGTAGGTCCACTTACTACAGGTACATCCATGTCAGATCCATCAGTCTGGCAGTAGGTCTACTTACTACAGGTACATCCATGATCCATCAGTCTGACAGTAGTTCTACTTACTACAGGTACGTCCATGATCCATCAGTCTAACAGTAGGTCCACTTACTACAGACACATCCATGATCCATCAGTCTGGCAGTAGGTCCACTTACTACAGGTACATCCATGATCCACCAGTCTAACAGTAGGTCTACTTACTACAGGTACATCCATGATCCATCAGTCTGCACTGTAGTTCTACTTACTACAGGTACATCCATGATCCATCAGTCTAACAGTAGGTCCACTTACTACAGGTAAATCCATGATCCATCAGTCTGACAGTAGGTCCTCTTACTACAGACACATCCATGATCCATCAGTCTAACAGTAGGTCCACTTACTACAGGTACATCCATGATCCATCAGTCTGACAGTAGGTCTACTTACTACAGGTACATCCATGATCCACCAGTCCACTAGTTCTACCAATCTGTTTTCAGGCCTCTGCATATGATACATCATGACTGATCCTGTATCTCTGAGCCTCTCTAGCCTCTCTGTAGTTGGCATCCACCAAAAGCTGCTCTGTTTCCCCCCATAATTACAACACTTAACCTTCACATTGCTTCCACATTCACCATAATCATGTTCCCCTACACACTTGGCACATCTTGTCCTTCCTTTACTCTGAGCAGCTACATGTCCCATTCTTTAGGCATTTAAAACACCACAGTGCATATGGGACAAATTCTCTAACATTGAAACTAAGGAAGACTTTCTCAAACCTCGGCATCACTGATAAGCTTTCACTTGTTTGACCCTCTTTCCTACTGATTAACCTTTTGGCCTCAATCACTCTGCCTTCCTTCCCATTCTCTTTATTATCATCTATGGACGTAGATATTGGGACCCCAGTGAAGACCCCTCAATCTAGCATTATCACCAGGGACAAGGCTTTTAATCTTCTTCCCATTAAGCTTTTCCACTTTCAGAATCTCCTCTTGCTGAGCCCGTCTACCACACAATGTTAACAATCTACCATTTCCAATGAAATAAGCTCATTTCACTTCACCGACCTCTTTCTCTATGGCATTAGTTAGTTGGATAGGGTGTGAGGCCTTGTGGTCTCATCAAACACCACTTTCCACTCCAACACATCACTACTATTGCTTCCTACCTTGGCCCTCTTTAAGCTCTCTTTACTAGACACTCCACTGCTTTCTGCATCATGATCTCTCTTCTTCCTATGTCTTTCCACTACCGAGCATTCTGGTCCTTGACCCTCATCCTCCCGCTCCGTACCATCAGAACTGACACACATGTTGTTCTCATTCCAGCACAGCTGTTGCTTCACCAGCCATTTCCCATTCCCCAAACTATGGATCAACTCTTACACGCTTCACCAATCAAGGAACCTCCTGCGAACAATGTACACAACTTGACCTCCCGCCTGCCCCGATACCCCATTCAAAGGCACTTAAATATTTTGTCTTGCCCATTCACCCTCTGAATGGCACACATACACAATCCATGTCTCAGTTGTCTCAAGGCTGAAAACTCCTTCTTTAACCTGTCTCCTCCCCTTCATCTACACTGATTGAAGTGGAGTTAACAGGTGACATCAATAAAGGATCATTGCTTTCACCTGGATTCACCTGGTCAGTCTATGTCATGGAAAGAACAGTTCACGTTTTGTACACTCAGTGTATATCACATTTCTTAGTTTTTTAAAATTGGTATTTCATCACCTGCCGAATAAAAAATCTTCTGAAAAAAGTGAATTGGACCGGATAAGCTGAAGTGGACTTGACCCAGGACCGTTAACCGGAGCCCACTTTGGTGCGCTCTGCCAGCTGTAGTTTGCCAACTGTGCTAAGATGAATCATGCAAACCCTGCTGAAAAACATTACTCTGATTTGTATAATTGTAAGGGTTCTAGTGTCTTATATCAAATGGGTGACTGGCCAACAAACACTACGCACATATTTAGTGTTCAATCAGATTTCAACCTAAAAACAGACATCAACCAAAATAAGATGTATTTTTCATGACGTCGAAAAATACGCCTTAATCTGGTTGTGATCTGTCCCAACCATATTTCAACCAGAAAAATAAATCTTTATCACGTCGTATGCCCACTGAGTACAGTTTAGGGCTTGGCACAGTTTCAGTGGTGGCAAAAGTACCCAATTGTCATAAAAGTATAGATACCTTAATAGAAAGGTGTCTCTGTCTCTCTCTGTGTGCAGGGGCCATGGCGTTCCTGGGGACAGCAGTGTGGAGGGTAGCTATCTTCCGCCTGGCCCTCTCCCCCCTGTGCCGCTCTGCTAACACGTCCCACCTTCTCCACCTCAGAGCCCACCACTGAGAAAAGAGTTCCCTACGAGAACGTACTCAAGGTCTGTGTGACTGGTTTTGTCATCCTCTATACCACTCAAACTCAACTCTGGACCTTGAAGTCAGTTCCACTACATTGTGTTCATTGTTCCCCTCTAATCAGGGACTGATTTAGACTTGGGGCACCAGATGTGTGCAATTAATGATCAGGTAAGACAGAAAACCAGTAGGCTTCAGACGTCGTAGGGTCAGAGTTGAGTACTTAATTGACTTGGGCCCCGTTTCCCAAAAGAATATGAAGACTAAGTTCATCGTTAGAACCTTCGTAGGAGCATCGTTAAATCTCCGAGCTGTTTCCCAAAACCATCTGAAGGCGAAGTTCCACATTAGAACCTTCGTAGGAGCATCGTTAAATCTCCGAGCTGTTTCCCAAAACCATCTGAAGGCGAAGTTCCACATTAGAACCTTCGTAGGAGCATCGTTAAATCTCCGAGCTGTTTCCCAAAACCATCTGAAGGCGAAGTTCCACAATAGAACCTTCGTAGGAGCATCGTTAAATCTCAGAGCTGTTTCCCAAAACAATCGTTATTAACGTTACACTTGAATTTCCATGTGTCTCACTGTATCTGTGCAAAAAAGTTAACCCCAAAATAAGCTAGCAGTGTTAGTAAAAGTCTTGGGTGCTGCAGATAGTCTAGAGGTGTCACGCCCTGGTCTTAGTATTTTGTGTTTTCTTTATTATTTTGGTTAGGCCAGGGTGTGACATGGGTTTATTATGTGGTGTGTTTTGTCTTGGGGTTTTTGCAGTTATTGGGATTGTGGTATAGTGGGGTTCTCTAGGAAAGTCTATGGTTGCCTGAAGTGGTTCTCAATCAGAGGCAGGTGTTTATCGTTGTCTCTGATTGGGAACCATATTTAGGCAGCCATGTTCTTTGAGTGTTTCGTGGGTGATTGTTCCTGTCTCTGTGTTTGTTTTGCACCAGTATAGGCTGTTAGGTTTTCGTGTTACGGTTTCTTGTTTTTGTATCTGTTCGTGTTTTATTTGTTTATTAAACATGAATCTAAATTACCACGCTGCATTTTCGTCCGACTCTCCTTCGACGGAAGAAAACCCTAACAAGAGGTTAAGAGCGTTGGGCCAGTAACCAAAAGGTTGCTAGTTTGAATCCCGAGCTGACTAGGGGGAAAAAATCTCTGGATGTTCCCTTGAGCAAGGCACTTAACTGTAGTTGCTCTGGGTAAGAGTGTCTGTTAGCAGTTATCAGTGTTGGGCTAATTCAAATCCCTGATGCTTGTAATTGAATGCTTGCCTCAGACCACTTGTAGAACACCTTTGTTAGATACATTTTTGCCCTCCTGCTTCACTTTATGCACAGAAGATCTCCACTAAACATTACATGGTTTATCTGTCTCTTTGTGACCACTGATAACTTCAGAACAAAGTCGACTACAAATACAATGTTGCCAATGTCTTTGCAATTGATACAAAAAGTGATGTATAAGAAGATGGTTCAAAGAAAAACCAGATGACTGTATTAAACAGTAAGCTATAGACCTGTTTCAATCATATTGAAATACATTTCATGTTCAATCAACTGAGTTCTATTTCGCTACTTGTAGGCTATTGTTTGTAATTTGTCTCAATATATTCCATGATGTGTAGTCTAGATATGCCAAATCGGTGATGCAAATAACCAAAGCTTGATGATGAGTTGGTTATTTGAATCAGCTTTGTAGTGCTAGGGCAAAACCAAAAGGTGTACCCAGAGGGGGGCCCAGGACCGAGTTTGGGAAACCCTGGTCTAGTGTATTATTATAGGATACCCAGAACAATCTGCCTCTATATTTGCAGCTGTAGGTGATATCTCTCCAGGAGCTGATCCATCGTCAGTATTGTGAAATAATTGTAATGTTAAGTAAGATTTGATCTGAGAAAGCAGCGCTCTAGTTGTTTTGAGCGTACCAGTATAGACTCATGCTCCAAAGACACACCTAGTGACCGTTCTCTCTGTGTGGTGTTTTGGAAAATGCACGTTACTTCTTATGCCTTTGTAGGAAAGGTGCATCGTTTAAACACTCGTAAGCCTAAGTTCCATTGCTATCGGGAAACCGGGCCTTGCATGGTTTAGTTAAAGGTGAAATAAATGTATTTTTCAATTTGATTAAAATGTGTCTAAGAAACATGTCATGGCAGGTGTAGGTAGGGTGGCAGTGGGCCCACCAAGCCCCTACACAAGTCAGCAGAGGCTGTGGTGATCGGAGGGGGCAGTCTGAGATGCCAGACCGTCTACCACCTAGCCAAGTTGGCCAATGTGGGGATGTTGGAGAGAGACAGACTGCCCGCCGGAACCAACTGGCACACAGCAGGTAGGTACTACCCACTACCAACAACCCTGTGGGCTTTGGCTTATGCAGCTATGGATTAATGAATGTGTTGGGATGTTTTGTAAATGAATTCATACCGTATATAGCTGTGTTTCTTAATGCTTGTCCCGGGGACCCAGAGTAGTGCACATTTGAGTTTTGTTCCTTAACACTCCTTAAATCAAATCATCAAAGTTTTGTGATGAGTAATCATTTCAATCAGCCCCAGTACCAGGATGAAGAAACACTGGTATACCAGATGCACAGTGGGAATATTTAAAGTTCTCAAATGTGACCTGTTCAGAAAAGCAGTGAATTTACATTTGAGTTTCAAATCATTCCAGCTTGTTTTTAGCCTGAGAAACTACAATCTAAGCTAGTTGTGGGCAATAATTTAGTCTCGAGGGCTACATCGGGATTTCAAACAGATTTGTTTGTCAAAAACAATTTGCACACTAGAAAAAGACCAGTTAGTTTCATTTCAAACCCGGACGACACTGGGCCAATTATGCGCCACCCTATGGGACTCCCAATCACGGCCAGGTGTCATACATGAGAAGTTTAAAGGAGAAAAATATAAGCCCTGTGTTACGGTCATCGTTGCATGAAGAAGTGGACCAAAGAGCAGCGTGGTAAGGGTTCATGATTTATTAATAGAGCTGAACACTGAATGACAAAAACAACAAAGAGAACGAACAAAACCAAACAGTTCTGTCTGGTGCAGACACAAAAAAAACAGAAAACAACTACCCACAAAACACAGGTGGGAAAAAGCTACCTAAGTATGGTTCTCAATCAGAGACAATGATAGACAGCTGCCTCTGAGAACCACACCCTGCCAAACACACAGAATTAGAAAACATAGAATGCCCACCCCAACTCACTCCCTGACCAAATCAAAATAGAGACATAAAATGGATCTCAAAGGTCAGGGCGTGACACCCTGAGATTGTTAAACGTGATCGTAATTGCAGGAAAACCCTTTTACTCACATATTAGTCTCTCTCTCTGTTTTATGTATCCCGTCTCTCTGTGGTATGTATCCCGTCTCTCTGTGGTATGTATCCCGTCTCTCTGTGGTATGTAACCGGGGTCAGGGAGGTCAGGGAGATGATGGGATAAGGAAGGGTCCAGTTCAGGCCACTGATACAGATACTCTCTCCTGTTATTAGTTATACTAATGTTTATTCAACAGTAAAGCCTTTACATATACTGAGCGGTACGCTGTATGATGGCAGTGACAGATACCACACTATGGCACTTTATACTCTGTTTTCACTACTGTTGGCATTGCTCTTGTAACACCTACTCACTCTCAATGTCAATTACATTGAAAAGCTCTTGAAGAATCTATATGCTATTATGTTTTCACTATATACAGTGCATTCGGAAATTATTCAGACCCTTTGACTTTTTCCACATTTTGGTACGTTATGTTACAGCCTTATTCTAAAATTGACTAAATATTTTTTTCCCCTCGTCAATCTACACACAATACTCCATGATGACAAAGCAAAAACAGGTTTTTAGATTTTTTTGTAAATGTATTGAAATTTAAATAACTGAAATATCACATTTACATAAGTATTGAGACCCTTTATTCAGTACTTTGTTGAATCACCTTTGGCAGCAATTACAGACTCAATTCTTCTTGGGTATGACGCTACAACCTTGGCACACCTGTATTGGGGGAGTTTTTCCAAATTCTTCTCTGCAGATCCTCTCAAGCTTTGTCTGGTTGGATGGGGAGTTCACTTCACTGCACAGCTATTATCAGGTCTCTCCAGGAATGTTCAATCAGGCTCATGTCCGTAGTCTGGCTGGGCCACTCAAGGACATTCAGAGACTTGTCCCAAAACAACTCCTGCAAAACAACTCCCGTCTTGGCAGTGTGCTTAGTTTGTCCTATTGAAACGTGAACCTTCGCCCCAGTCTGAGGTCCTGAGCGCTCTGGAGCAGGTTTTCATCAAGGATCTCTCTGTACTTTGCTCGGTTCATTTTTCCCTCGATCCTGACTAGTCTCCCTGTCGCTGATGCTGAAAAACATCCCTACAGCATGATGCTGCCACCACCATGATTCACCGTAGGGATGGTATTGTCCAGGTGATGAGCGGTGCCTGGTTTCCTCCAGACGTGACGCTTGGCATTCTGAGAGTCCTTTAGGTCTTGAGATGTTGCTTCAATATATCCACATAATTTTCTTTCCTCATGATGCCATCTATTTTGTGAAGTGCACCAGTCATTCTTGCAGCAAAGCACCCCTACAACATGAGGCTGTCACCCTCGTGCTTCACGGTTGAGATGGTGTTCCTCGGCTTGCAAGCCTCCCCCTTTTTCCTCCAAACATAACGAGGGTCATTATGGCCAAACAGTTCTATTTTTGTTTCATCATACCAGAGGATATTTCTCCAAAAAGTACGATCTTTGTCCCCATGTGCAGTTGCAAACCGTAGTCTGGCTTTTTTATATGGCGGTTTTGGAGCAGTGGCTTCTTCCTTGCTGAGCGACCTTTCAGGTTGTCGATAAAGGTCTCATTTACTGTGAATATAGATTATTTTGTACCTGTTTCCTCCAGCATCATCACAAGGTCCTTTGCTGTTGTTCTGGGATTGATTTATACTTTTCAGACCAAAGTACTTTAATCTATAGTAGACAGAACGCTTCTTCTTCTTGAGCGGTATGACGGCTGCGTGGTCCCATGATGTTTATACTTGCGTGCTATTGTTTGTACAGATAAACATGGTACTTTCAGGCATTTGGACATTGCTCCCAAGGATGAACCAAACTTGTGAAGGTCTACAATTTATTTCTGAGGTCTTGGCTGATTTCTTTTGAATTTCCCATGATGTCAAGCAAAGAGGCACTGAGTTTGAAGGTAGGCCTTGAAATACATCCACAGGTACACCTCCAATTGACTCAAATTATGTCAATTAGCCTATCAGAAGCTTCTAAAGCCATGACATAATTTTCTGGAATTTTCCAAGCTGTTTAAAGTTAGTCAACTCAGTGTATGTAAACTTGTGATACAGTGAATTATAAGTTCTAAGTTATAAGTGAAATAATCTGTCTATAAACAATTGTTGGAAAAATTACTTGTGTCATGCACAAAGTAGATGTCCTAACCGACTTGCCAAAACTATAGTTTGATTAACAAGAAATTTGTGGAGTGGCTGAAAAATGAGTTTTAATGACTCCAACCTAAGTGTATGTAAACTTCTGACTTCAACTGTATATAAATAAGGTTTTTCTGTTTTGAATTTTTAATAAATGTGCAAAAATATGTAAAAACCTGTTTACGCTTTGTCATTCATTATATGGTATTGTGTGTAGATTGGTGAGGAAAATGTTTTATTTAATCAATTTTAGAATAAGGCTGTAACGCAACAAAATATGGAAAAGTGAACATTTCTGAATATTTCCAAAGGTACTGCAACTACAGGGTGATTGCATGTTAGGACTAAAGGAGTATGTATGTGGCTTGGAGTTTTTACTGATCAGGTCACATGAATCACAGCTAGGGTCAGGAATTGTTCCATCCTGATTAGTGATCTGATCACAAAAACTCCTGATCCTAGTTCTAACAGTATGAGGAGGAGATCAGGAAGACCCTCTGTTATAGGGGCAATCTGTGACTGCTAAATCCACCTTTGTACTTTTAAATTGATGATATACAGTACACACAATATCCCATAATGAGAAAGCAAAAACATTATTTTTGACCTTATTGCAAATGTATAAATAAGTTATTTATATAGGTATTCAGACCCCTTCCCTTTTTCCACATTTTGTTACATTACAGCCTTTTTCTAAAATTGATTAAATTAATTGTTTTCCTCTTCAATCTACTGTACACACAATACCCCATGATGACATCACAATACCCCATAATGACATCACAATACCCCATAATGACATCACAATAGCCCGTAATGACATCACAATACCCCGTAATGACATCACAATACCCCGTAATGACATCACAATACCCCATAATGACATCACAATACCCCATAATGACATCACAATACCCCATAATGACATTACAATAGCCCGTAATGACATCACAATAGCCCGTAATGACATCACAATACCCTATAATGACAAAGCGAAAACAGGTTTTCATACATTTGTGCAACTCAGACGCCCGTGGTCATCAACTGTGCAGGTCAGCTGTTTCCTATGTGATTTGCACTCTGCAATAGTCTGGAAATAGCTGAGAGACGGGTCAGGTGGGTTAGGGTTATGTCCTTAAGATAAAATATACATAATAATGAATTTCCGACACGACCTCACATGCTTTAGCATAGGAGTTGAGGTTGTTTCAGTTCATTGTTGTAAAAGAGAGTGTAAAGGCATATATTTATTCTAAATGTAATGAACTAAATAAATAAAGAGTTGGGCTGTGGATTTGCCTTCCTACCAGCAGAGGGTAATCATTGATAGACAGACACAAACATCTGGGCTCTATTCAAGATCACTGAACCATTACAACAAGCCCTTAACAAGAAATAGGGCTGATGTGGACGGATCATTGACGATAAATTGTAATGAGTAGTTATTTGGGAGACTAGGTGATTTGTAGATCAGTGATTCTGCACAGTGTGGCTGTGCAGTGATGGGGCTCCCAAGTGGCACAGCGGTCTTAGGCACTGCATCTCAGTGTTTGAGGTGTCACTACAGACACCCTGGTTCGATTCCAGGCTGTCTCACAACCGGCCGTGATTGGGAGTCCCATAGGGCAGCGCTGTCTGGGTTTGGACGGTGTAGGCTGTCATAGTAAATAAGAATTTGTTCTTAACTAACTTGCCTAGTTAAATGAAGGTTAAATAAAGAATATAGTCAATCACTCAAGCACACAATGTCTCTCTTTGTGCATTGGCAGGTGTGTGGGCCACTAAACTGGGTGAGATGCCACTCATCTCCATGCTCCATGCCAATGTTGTGACTGAGAGGATCGAGGGCATCCAGGTACGTTAATGCTTATACACACAGAGGTCTAGAGGTTGCGCAACCTGTCAGATCAAATGGCTCAGTCTACTGCAGACAGGAAAGTAACCTGTGTGTATTTTGTATTTATTATGGATCCCCATTAGCCAAGGCAGCAGCTACTCTTCCTGGGGCTCAGCAAAATTAAAGCAGTTTATGCAATTTTAAATACATTACAATACATTCACAGATTTCAAAACACTCTGTGGGCCTTCAGGCCCCTACTCCACCACTACCACATATCTACAGTACTAAATCCATGTGTACGTGTGTGTATAGTGCATATGTTATCGTGTGTGTATGCTTGTGTCTGTTACTATGGTTGTGTTGCTTCACAGTCCCTGCTGTTCAATAAGGTGTATTGTTATCTGTTTTTTTAATCTAATTTTACTGCTACTAGATGTGGAATAGAGTTCCATGTAGTCATGTCTCTGTGTAGTACTGTGCGCCTCCCATAGTCTGTTCTGGACTCGGGGACTGTGAAATTACCTCTTGTGACATGTCTTGTGGGATATTCATGGGTGTCTGAGCTGTGCACCAGTTGTTCAAACAGACAACTTGGTACGTTCAACATGTCAATGCCTCTCATAAATACAAGTAGTGATTAAGTCAATCTCTTCTCCAATTTGAACCAGGGGAGATTGACATGCATATTATTAATATTAGCTCTCTGTGTGCATCCAAGGGCCAGCCGTGCTGCCCTGTTCTGAGCAAATTGCAATTTTCCAAAGTCTGTTTTTGTGGCACCTGACCACACGACTGAACAGTAGTCCAGGCGCGACAAAACTAGGGCCTTTAGGACCTGCCTTGTTGATTATGGACAGACTTCTCCCCATCTTAGGTACTGTTGTATGTTTTGACCATGACAATTTACAATCCAGGGTTACTCCAAGCAGTTTAGTCACCGCAACTTGCTCAATTTCCACATTATTTATTACAAGATTTAGTTGAGGTTTAGGATTTAGTGAATGATGTGTCCCAAATACAATGCTTTTAGTTTTAGAACTATTTAGGACTAACTTATTTCTTGCCACCCACTCTGAAACTAACTGCAGCTCTTTGTTAAGTGTTGTCATTTCAGTCACTGTAGAAGCTGACATGTATAGAGTCATCAGCATACATAGATATACTGTCTTTACACAAAGCCAGTGGCATGTCATTAGTAAATATTGAAAAAGGTAATGGGCCTAGACAGCTGCCCTGGGGAATTCCTGATTCTACCTGGATTATGTTGGCGAGGCTTCCATTAAATAACATCCTCTGTGTTCTTTTAGACAGGTAACTCTTTATCCACAACATAGCAGGGGGTGTAAAGCCATAACACATACGTTTTTCCAGGAGCAGACTATGATCGATAATGTCAAAAGCCACACTGAAGTCTAACTGTGTGTGTGTGTGTGTGTGTGTGTGTGTGTGTGTGTGTGTGTGTGTGTGTGTGTGTGTGTGTGTGTGTGTGATTGCAAGGCCAGGCTCATATTGATCTGTTATGTACACCAGTCTAGCATGTGAAGTTAAAAGACAGACTTTAGTCAGCAAAGCAAATCTTTCTTCTCCAGTTACTTGCAACACTGTTATCCACAGTGTTTCAACAGACCAGGGACTTATTGAAACAAAATAGTCCCACAAAGGTCAATGCTTTTGCAGAAATGACAAATGCGTTTGCAAAATTGTAATCAATAGTGTTCAATGGGAGTTTAAACCAAATATGGAGACAAAATAAACCTGAGAACACGAGTCAACATTTCAATAACCAGCATTGATTCACACAGTTAGATACTATATTAGAGAGAAGTGTCATGTGGTGTCATATCTTATACTGTTTTATTAGTCTGTGTTATTATTATGCCTGTGATCTGTTAGGACAGGGGTGTCAAAGTCAAATGGACGGAGGGCCAAATAAAAAAATCAGCTACAAGACGAGGGCCGGACTGTTCGAATGTTCATTGAAAAATTTTTAAATGACGCATATAGTCTAGTGAACCTAATTGAACCTACTGAAAACCTAACAAATATATTACAATATGATCAGATAAATAAAGCAATATTTTCTTATGGCTCTGTCAGTAATCTTTAATTTTCAACAGACACAAAAGACAAATTTCCTTTATATAAATATCCCCATAACATGAACATTAAATGAAAGAAACCGGTATTCAAGGCACCATCAGTAGACTATATTTTCTATTTTAGCAAAAGTGGGCTAAATTTACTTCAAAGAAAAAACAATAATAGCAATTTTCTATCATCCACTCAACTGAAATATTTTTAAAATATAATTGGATTGAAATACAAAAAAATAAAGTGCAAAAATCTATTAATCAAAAACAACACTTTGTTTAAGGAGAAGTAACATGCAGTGAAAACAAATATTAAATTTTAACTTTTAAACTTGAACTGAGTAAAAACTCTAAATATGTGATTGCACAGTAATGTTCACTTGTTTGAGGTTGAGGGTGATACTTGGTGGTGTCCCATCTTTTCCACAAGTTCATCAATGTTCGGGGTAAGGCTCTGAGCTGAAGAAATCCTCAGAATTGAGTGGAGGTGTTCAGCAGTAAGTCGACTTCTGTGTGATGTTTTGTTCAGGTTCATCAAAGAAAACAGTTGTTCACACAGGTATGTGCTGCCAAACATAGACAACGTTTGAGCAGCCTGGATGCGCAGCTGGGGCATTGTGCCGGGGAGGAAACGGGCGAACTCCGCAGCACCCACTGCCGCATATTTTGCCCTCAGTGCATCATATCATTGGAGGTCAATCAACTCCATTTGGAGGTTTGGTGGTGAGCTTTCCACGTCAACAGCAAATGGGTTACCGAGCAGTTCCAACCTGCTTTTTTGTGCTTCAAAGTCAGCAAATCGGCGTCGAAAGTCAGCGGCAAGCATACCTATTTTATCAGCCAACTGTGTGCTCGGGAACGCACTGGTAGAGAGCTTCTCTTTCATGGTCTGGCAGCTGGGAAAGTGGCTCAAATTTTCTTTCCGCATCTGCGTCTCCCACAGAGTCAGTTTGGTTTTAAATGCCTTCACTGTACTGTACATATCAGAGATGACACGATCCCGACCCTGCAGCTGCAAGTTTATTGCATTCAGATGACTCGTAATGTCACACAGAAAAGCCATTTCACACAGAAACATTTCGTCTCGGAGTTGTGTTGTGTCTTTCCCTTTGCTATCCAAGAACAGACAAATCTCCTCACGAAGCTCGAAACATCTTTGAAGCACCTTTCCCTGGCTTAGCCATCGCACCTCTGTGTGATAAGGCAAATCACCATGCTCCGTTTCTAACTCCGTCAGAAATGCCTTGAACTGGCGGTGATTCAAACCTTTGGCTCTGATAAAGTTAACTGTGCGCGTGATGATGCTCATTACATGCTCCATTTTCAAGGCTTTACCGCACAACGCTTCCTGGTGTATGATACAATGATAAGCTGTCAGCTCACCTGTCGCATTTTCCTCTTGCATCTTTTCCCGTATCTTCGCCACCAGTCCGCTCCTGTGTCCACACATCGCAGGTGCTCCGTCGGTTGTCAAACCCACAAGTTTTTCCCAAGGCAGCTCCATCTCATTTACACATCTTGACACCTCTTCATACAAATCATGCCCCGTAGTTGTGCCATGCATAGGACGTAAAGCCAAAAACTCCTCTGTCACGCTTAGGTTGGAGTCCACTCCGCGGATGAAAATTGACAACTGGGCAATGTCAGAAATGTCGGTGCTCTCATCCACAGCCAAGGAATATGCAATAAAATCTTTTCCCTTTTTCACAAGCTGCTCTTTTAGATTGATGGACAACTGGTCTACTCTCTCGGCAATGGTGTTTCTGCTCAGACTCACATTTAAAAAGAGTTGCCTTTTTTCTGGGCAAACTTCGTCACAAACTTTAATCATGCAGTTTTTGATGAAATCCCCCTCCGTAAATGGCCGGGCTGATTTAGCGATCTCTTCTGCCAAAATAAAACTGGCCTTGACAGCAGCCTGGCCTTGTGATTTGGCTTTTTTGAACAGAGCCTGTCGAGATTTGAGGCCTCGTTTTAATTCCTCTGCCTTTTGTAGCCTTTGTTCCATGTCCATATTCTTGTTTTTGTCCGCGTGTTTCGTTTCATAATGTCGTCTCAGATTATACTCTTTCAGTACCGCCACACTTTCTCCACACAGAAGACACACAGGTTTTCCAGCTACCTTCGTGAACATATACTCCGACTCCCACCTTGTTTGAAACCCCCGGTTCTCAGTATCCACCTTCCGTTTTGCCATTTTTGATGGGTATCTGAAAGTTAATTTTACTGTGATGCTGACGACTGCTGTGCCAATAAATATTGAAATGAAGCAGCCTACTGCTCGGTGCGTCACCTTTGCATTGTGGGAAATGTAGTATTGGTGCGTGTAAAAGATCTGCGGGCTGCCGGCTTGCTGCGGGCCGGTTCTAATAATAAATCAAGATCATCCCAGGGGCCGTAAAAAACCTTCTTGCGGGCCGGATGTGGCCCGCGGGCCTTGACTCTGACATATGTGTGTTAGGAGAAGGGTTGCCGAATTCTGCTATACTTTTTCCAAATTCCCAGGTTTTCCAGAAATCCTTGCTGGAGGATTCTGGATTTCCTGCGTATTCCCTTCTGATTCTGGGAATCTTACACAGAGATTTCTGGAAAACCTGGCCATTGTGGGAAAGTTATGGGTATTTTGCAACCCTAGTTAGGAGAATGTAGTTTTAACTTAAATAATGCTTCTCTCTCCCTGATCCCCACCTAAAACAGGATGTTTCTCTCCTCTTCCAGAACATGTTTCTCTCTCATTTTCTAGAACATGTTTCTCTCCTCCTCTAGAACATGTTTCTCTCTCCTCTTCTAGAACATGTTTCTCTCCTACTCTAGAACATGTTTCTCTCCTCCTCTAGAACATGTTTCTCTCCTCCTCTAGAACATGTTTCTCTCTCTCCCTCTAGAACATGATGATTCTCTCTCTCCTTCTAGAACATGATGTTTATCTCTCCCTGCTCCTCCTCCAGAACATGTTTCTTTCTTACCTTCTAGAACATCATGTTTCTCTCTCCTCCTCTAGACCATGATGTTTCTCTCTTCCTGCTCTTCTTCTAGAACATGTTTCTCTCTTGTAGAACATGTTGTTTCTCTCTCCTCTTCTAGAACATGACGTTTCCTCTCTTCTCTTCTAGAACTTGAGGTTTCTCTCCGCCTGCTCCCCCTCTAGAATGTGATGTTTCTCTCTTCTCTTCTAGAACATGTTTCTCTCTTCTAGCGGTACAGAGTCAATGTGGAGACTATATACAGAGGATACCGGTACAGAGTCAATGTGGAGGCTATATACAGGGGGTACCGGTACAGAGTCAATGTGCGGGGGCACCGGTGTCGAGGTAATTGAGGTAAAATGTACAGTTGAAGTCGAAAGTTTAAATACACTTAGGTTGGAGTCATTAAAACTTTAACTGTACATGTGTGTGGGTATCAGTGTGTGTGTGTGGGTGTCAGTGTGTGTGTGTGGATGTCAGTGGGTGTCAGTGTGTGTGGGTGTCAGTGGGTGTGGGTGTGTGTGGGTGTCATTGTGTGTGGGTGTCAGTGTGTGTGTGTGTGTGTGTATCTGTGTGTGCTTTCCTGTCGTGTGTGCATCCTTGTTTGTGTATATTCTTGCGTCTGTGCCTGCTTGAATGTGTTTTCTGTGTGTATGCCTTTGAGTGTGGCATGTGCCAGTGTGAGTGTGTGTTTGAGTAGAACGGTGATTAAAGAGCAACTTAGCAGCCCTCCGACCTGGCTCTATTTGTTGTACAGTAAGTGAGGCGTGCAGTGAGGTGTGCAGTGAAGCTTGCAGTGAGGCTTGCAGTGAGGCTTGCAGTGAGGCTTGCAGTGAGGCTTGCAGTGAGGCGTGCAGTGAGGCGTGCAGTGAGGCGTGCAGTGAGGCGTGCAGTGAAGCGTGCTGTCTGTCTCTGTCTCACTTTCACAGGCCAATTAATGCTCCGCTCCTCTGGTGTGTCAGTGGATTGTTGTATCCGCTCCCAGTGTACTCACACAGCCTGAGGAGAAGATCCAACAGAATACACACACATTACCTCACCAGCCGTGCCACTGAGGGTCTCTGGCGCTACTGCACTCTTCTCTCCATCTCTCTCTCTCTCTCTCTCTCTCTCTCAATTCAATTTGCTTTATTGGCATGACATAACAATGTACATATCGACAAAGGGTACTTTGGAGATTAAGTGATACATTTACAATATTAACAATTAAAATAATAATAATCAATATTGTGAATGGGACAACAGTAACCATACGTTGACCAAGGGTCAAAATAACCATACATTGAACAATAACAATGGCATAGCACATGTCATATGTGCTGGTTGGTGGGTCTGTCAGACACTGTCTCTCTGTCTCTATAAAGTCAGCCTCAAGGATGAATAGCGCTGTAGTGATATTCTTAGATTCCATTGAAAAGGTGAATACGATAGTTGAGAGTGGTGTTATATTGTGGAATACGCAGACGTCTCTGAATCTGGAGAAGAAAGTTCTACTTTCTAACCTGTGTTGGAACGAGAGTTATCTTGTCTCTGAATCTGGTGAAGAAAGTTCTACTTTCTAACCTGTGTTGGAACGAGAGTTATCTTGTCTCTGAATCTGGTGAAGAAAGTTCTACTTTCTAACCTGTGTTGGAACGAGAGTTATCTCGTCTCTGAATCTGGTGAAGAAAGTTCTACTTTCTAACCTGTGTTGGAACGAGAGTTATCTCGTCTCTGAATCTGGTGAAGAAAGTTCTACTTTCTAACCTGTGTTGGAACGAGAGTTATCTCGTCTATGAATCCGGTGAAGAAAGTTCTACTTTCTAACCTGTGTTGGAACGAGAGTTATCTCGTCACGGTCAAATTGTGACTACAATAAAACATATTCTTTTTGGATGCAAATCTCCTTTGCTGAAAAATGTTTTGTCTTATAGGAGACAAGTGCACATGATTTTAAAGAATACTGATGATCTTGGCCAGGTCACAGTTGTAAATAAGAACTTGTTCTCAACTAGCCTACCTGGTTAAATAAAGGTGAAATAAAAAAAATAAACTGAATTTAGCATTCAGTTTTAAGATTGATGGATTTGATTATGCGTTCTACACTCCTACTGAATCAACAAAATGCTTTGGTTGTGGAAGAGGGGGGCATTTGGTACGTTATTGTCCTGAGAAAGAGCGGGCAGAGCCCGGTAGCAGCTCTAGCGCTGGTGCAGCGCAACCACTACAGTGAAGGGATGAAAATGCTGAGGGAGAAGGTGGGCAGATGTGGTTGGAAAAGTAGGAAAGGAGAGCAGGGTGGATATGGGGGCAATTGTTGTGGATCAGAGTAAAGAGGGAGGGGAAACAGCCGGTGAGACTCCAACTGGGATCGCTGAGTCGGTGCTGGAAAATGAGAGTGGAGTTCAAAAGATTGAAACAATGGAAAATGAAGCGGCTGTTTTCAAAGTACCAAGGATTAAGAGGAAAAATGTAAGGGGTGATGAAGGTTCTAATTCTAAGAGGAAGGTAGAGATTGATAAATCAGTTGAGGACCAACAGGTTGTAGAGATGGTGGAGTTTTCCTTGGGGGAGGATAGCGAGAGTGAGTCATCTGACACATCACAACAAAATAGTGAGAGAAAATGGGTTGGAAGGGAGGTACGGGATTGAAAAGGTACATCAATTTCTGAAATTGACAAAAGGGAGGAAATATATGAAGGATTATAATATAACAGATTTTTGTTTATTGATATGTTTATTGAATCAGCAAAGGTTTGGGTGTAAAAAAATAACGGGATGAGGTTTGACAAGCCCTGAAATTGATAGACTCAAGAAAGTTGTACGAGTGACAAGTGATTTAAATTCTAAAGGAAATGAAAGAGTTCAGTCGTAGAGGTCTCAAAATGATAGTTTTGTATCACTTCAACAGTGGTGGGAAAATCCAGATTCAACAACTCTGTAATCAATACACAATGAATGTCACCAGACCAATGAGTGCCTTAGAGTCTGAAATAATGGAACTCCTGACGTTAGCTGAGACCACGGGAGATCAAGGCCATACTCAGGCACTCAAGAGAAGAAAAAAAAACACATTGGCAGACCTGCTGGGTATCAGAGCACAGGGGGCATTGGTGAGAAGTAAGTTTCAGGGAATCTCTGAAATGGATGCCTCATCCAAATGTATCTTTGGTTTAGAGAAAAATAATGGACAAAGAAGAAGTATTAATTTCTTCAAATCAGATGTTGGACAGAAGCTCCCTAGCCCTAGTGCAATTAGAAAGAGGGCACTAGAGTTCTATGCTGAGCTCTACAAGTGTGAGTATAAAGACGATATAACAGTGACACAACAGTTCCTTGATGGGCTCCAACAGGTGGTTGCAGAAGCTCAGGTTGAGCTAGAGCAACCATTGTCTTTGCAGAAGCTCAGGTTGAACTAGAGCAACCATTGTCTTTGCAGAAGCTCAGGTTGAACTAGAGCAACCATTGTCTTTGCAGAAGCTCAGGTTGAGCTAGAGCAACCATTGTCTTTGCAGGAGCTCAGGTTGAGCTAGAGCAGCCAGTGTCTTTGCAGGAGCTCAGGTTGAGCTAGAACAACCATTGTCTTTGCAGAAGCTCAGGTTGAGCTAGAGCAACCATTGTCTTTGCAGGAGCTCAGGTTGAGCTAGAGCAACCATTGTCTTTGCAGGAGCTCAGGTTGAGCCCCGCACACAAAAGCATTACATACATTTCCAACCAAGCAGAGGAAAGTCAGAAATAGCGATAAAATAAATCACTTACATTTGAAGATATTCATCCGGTTGCAATCACAAGGGTCCCAGCTACATAACAAATGGTCCTTTTGTTTAGTTAAGTACTTCATTATATCCCAAATAAGTCAGTTTCATTGGCGCGCTTGATTACCGGAGACCTGCCCCCACCGGAACGCGCAACAAACACTACAGACAAAATGGGAGCCATTTACAAAAACTACAAATTCTAGCTCATTTTTCAAAAACCAAGCCTAAAACTCTTTCTAAAGACAGCAATCTGGGAGGTATTCCTTTTATAGTCCCATTACCAGCCATTGTAATCAGTGGTGAGCTGAAGTTTTTTTTTCTGGATGGCTTGTCCTTGCTCCTGGGCCTGAGTAACAGGCAGTTTACTTTGGGAACCTCATTCATCCAAACTTCCGAATACTGCGCCCTAGCCTGAAGAAGTTTTAATGGTCATGGCTGGGCCCACCTTAATGGGTGGAGGAAGGGTGGCTGAACATTTGGGGGTGAGGTCAGAAAGAATTGCTGCTGGGAAGCTGCAGGAAGGCTCTGTCAGCAGAAGAGGGGATTATGCTTCACAAGGAAAAGGTACAAGATGAAAACATCCCATTTCCAAG